>NC_088684.1:196775114-197076642 GCF_028017835.1 Emys orbicularis
ATCTCTTTTTTAGTCTCTCCTGCTATGGAATCCATTGCATACCCTTGATCATCATGGCTACCCTGCTCTGAACCTTTTCCAGTTCTACTATATCCTTTTTCAGAAGAGGTGACCAGACCTGGACACAGTATTCAAGGTGTGCCCCCCGCACCCAAGATTTATATAGTGGCATTAATGATATCCCTGTCATTGCCACAGAGTTACTATGTGACACTAGGCAAGTAACAAAGCATTCTTTTCACAGGTGGTCACTAACTGTATGTTCCTCGTGTTTTGACTTAAAATCCTGGGGGGTTGATTTGCAAAGTACTGAGCAGTCACAGCTGCAACTGAAGTCAATGAGAGCTTGTACCATAGAAAACTCATGAGGAAATTAATAGTTCAGTTTTCAAACAAGGGTTTGAATAACACGCTCTAAATCAGGAATAGGGCCAAACATTGAACAATGAGGTGAAAACAAAATATCCAATAGCTGCTTATTTAGTGAGCACTGTGCATTCTGTGCACTGAATGAGGCAGGGGTCCTGTGGGGAAAAAATAGTATGTGATCATGTAATTAAAGACTGTGTCATCATGAATACGTACAAGGGGGTTGTATTAAGGCTGCATGGGCAATCTTAATTCTGTTATTTCATAACTTTTGAGTTCTTGACTTTGCAACCTTGGCAATATTCTTTAAAGATAGTGTATTTCTGTATAATATAAAGTACAGTGGGAAAGTGTGGAATCTCTAATATATCTCCATGAAACCATTGGTAAAGGCTGACTTTTAAAATCAGAACTACTGAATGTGACTCTCTAAGTCTATTACCTGGATACAAACCCTTTCAAAAAGATTTGGGGCCCAACCCTGAAAATGCTAATTACCAGGCACGCTGTTTATTACTTTGAGTAGACCTATTGAATTCAGCACTACACTCAGTAGCATTTACTGGATCAGGTAAATAGACATGAGCAGCAGAGAATAGGGTAATGCGGGGGTGTCGTCAGTTTCCCAGATAATTAAAATGCATTTAATTTACTCTCCAGCAGAACAATATATTTTTAAACGCAGCCTTCATTTAGATAAATGTAGTACAGTAATGCATGCTCTGTGGATAATGCAAACAGCAGCCCAAATCCATCTTCGCAAGGCTGAAAAATCAATTTACAGAGACTTGTGAATTATATACCGTTGCTGTTAAATCTCCATTTCTGACTGAGATTTGTACATGGGCTTAGAAAGACAGGTTTTCATTAAAAAAACCTGAATTTATACAATTTGCAAACCTTAATGTTTGCCAAGGTTAAACAGTTTAATAAAATTTAAAATTATAATTCAAACCGATGTTATTGTGGGGTTTTTTTAAGGGCAGCGAGAATTGGACTATAAAATACATAAGTGTACACTAAAAAAAACCTCCTGTAACTTTTTCTTAAAACCTGAAAATATCTATGGTATCCGAACAAGTTGTCCAAATTATTAATCTCAAAAGCACACTGAAATCTTTAAAGTCTGTGTTAACACTGCCAGAAATGTGCCCCTCATGAGCAATTCAACCTTTCTTGAGCCCAAAGTGTTAGGAAAAATTACTAAGGCAGCAGTAAAGGCTCAGCTGGTTGTAAACCAAGTAATACAGTCTCAGCAGTCCAGTCCTTAAATCCTCCCCTTTGCAAACTAGGCCTCTGCTCTTATTGGATTCAAAGCTCTTAAAGCTTCTTCAACATGTTTCAACTCACATCACAATGAAAAGATTGGGAGCTGGAAGCATTGTGTTGTGCCTGATTTAGGAATTCTGGGGAGCACAGCAGGAATATTGTTACTGTGACACCTTTGCCAACAATGCAGCCTGACTATCTTTGCTGGCCAGTGTGAAATGGGGTATGGCCAGGGCCCCACCACATGCCCAACCATTTTGGAAATGCTAGTTGCTGACAGTGGCACTAAGCTTGCACATACCTGTGGTTAGGATAATACATAGTCAGTTACCATGTTTGGTCTCTGCATGAGTGTGCAGAGTGGGAAGACTACTTTTACTTCCTTTTTCTCTCTTGCACACCATATGTAGTTCCACTGGAGTTACGCCTGATTTACAGAGGGGTAAGTGAATGGAGAATCAAGTTGTGACCCTTTAATATTTACTACTGATCAAGTGCTGTACTTAAGTAAACTCTTTACATTGCTGAGCATGTCATTCACAAAGCTAGAGTATGAAAAAAACAATGTTCACTTTTCCTAAATCTTTATAAATTGTGTTACTCTGAAAGTTCTCACAGTGTTGCACCACTGGAGAGAATGCTGCTTCTTAGCACTTTGCATTTGCTTCTTCTTTGCATAGCAGGTGGGCGTGACAATCAGGGTCCAGACATTCCAAGGGGGAAACAGAAGGGTTAAGCACCAAAAAAACAAAAACAAAAAAAAACAGATAAACCAAATGATTGCATGCTGTTTTTGTACTATAAAAATATACCGAATAAGGTCTTCTATGAAAGATTGTAATGTTCACTTACTAGTTGTTATGAGATATGCATACAGGTTAGGGTTCTGAATACATGTATGCACAGATATGTAGAAAATTGTAACTGGACCTGTGGTGCGACTTCAGCATCACCTCACAACAGGATGGGGAAGCAATCGGGCAGAGAGGGGCTACCTCTCCGAAAGAAAGAAACTGGCTTCAAGCACCTAGCCATTTGTCCAGCCCAGGGGGGGTGGGGTGGGGGGCACAATGATGAACCATCAAAGTAAATGGGAACAGAAAAGAAAACCCCAATCTTGGAAAATTAAGAAAAGGAGAGTTTTCCCCATCTATAGTGACTGAAGAAAAAAACCTACAAACCCCTTCAAAATGGAAGAGGTTTGAAGTGAAGAGCATCCAGAACCTGGAGGACAGTCTCCAAGTGGAAAACAGCCTGGGAATGCTGGATCCCTCCTATAGCTAGGAGGTATCCTGGGAAACTGTTTAAGGGAATAGGTAACTCCTATTAGAAAAGGTATTTTATATAATATGAAAGAGAAAGGCCTGAGGTTGCAACTTTACATTCATTTTTTGTGTAACTTGTATATGTTTGCTTTCCCTTACTATTTCCTCTTTGAATGTGTGGTTTTTATATTAAATAAACTTTGTTATTTCCACTCCAAGCAGGTCTCTGGTGTGCTGTGTGGAGTGTGTGTGCCAGAGCGATCTTATAACTTGGGGGTTGGTTTCACACCTTCAGGGGAGATGAACCAGAGGGGAACAGTCTGAGTGTCTTGTAGTTAACTCAGGGAGGATGTATTTGGGGAGACCTGCGACTGGAAGGGCTGTTAATGTCACCCTGAAAAATGAAACTAGGCTATTGAGAGACAGGGAGAGACCTTATGCTTGTGGGCAGGCTACTGGTGTCTGGGTGTTGAAAAATAGCTGCACTGAACAGAAGGCCCCCAAGTTACAGGACAGGTGATGATGGAATATATTACTGGTCTGCATGGACCCCAAAATGTCACAGTGGGGAAAACCAGTGAAATTAACATAGGAGAAGAAACACATTTGACAGTGTTTCTACATTGCTCACCTGTTAAAAATTGGCCTGAAACAGAAACCGGACCACCTACATCAAAACTTCTCCAAAATTTGGGGACCGTTCAGATTCAGATTTGATTTCACATCTCAACTTTGCAGGTCGGGGCCATCATTTAATAATAATACAAATTTTAAAAAAATGTAAATGCAATAGCTTGTGAATTTAAATAAAATATTGCAACACAAAGCAAAAGTGCTGTAGGTAAGTAAATTTCACAAAGGTCAGATAAGTTTAGTAAGGTTGTAAATGAACTATAACTCTGCTCTTCTGGAAAAAAATTGCATTAAGGTATACATTACTATTTTACATATCCACAGCAATTTACATTCACAACACTATTGTGGCTAAAGAAAAGTGAAACAAGATATGGAGGTCTCATTCCACCATCTCAGTGGGAGGAGAACTGCTGAAGAATGTTACTCAGCATGTCTGCACTACAAATTTAAATCAACCTAACTTACATTGGCATACAGCCGCCACAATAATCACATCACTTGTGCGTGTCTACACTTTGCTCCTTGTGTCAGCCATGCACATCCTCACCAGGAGCCCTTGTACTGATTGTACTGTCAGTGTGGGGCATTGTGGGATGACTTCTGAAAGCCAGCAACTGTTGATGTAAGCAATGCAGTGTCCGCACTGACACTGCGTCAACCTAGCTACATCAACGTTGACTCTACGCCTTTCCTGGAGGGGGAGTTATTAAGTTGGTGTATTTGTGCAGTTATGTCCGCGGGAGCAAAATATTACTGTAGACACTTACATAGTTAATTCAATGTAAGCTGCTTTGCATCAACCTAATTCTGTAGTATAGACCAGGCCTCAGACACTTAATGAAGCAGAGCAGGAGCTGCACCTCCCTCCACCACTTATTTTAGTTTCTGGTGAGAAGTTCCCTACCTCAGTGTGTGATATATTCAGAGGCATGGAGTGCATATACTTGAATATACAATCTCTCTTTACAGCAGTAAAGGAAAGAAATGATAAAAGACAAAAACACCCTATCACCTGTGGGTGAACACATTTCACAGAGCGATCATTCTCTATCTGACCTTTCAGTCTTCATCCTCAAAGGAAACCTGCATGACACTTTCAAAAGACGAGCCTGGGAGCTTAAAATCATAACTTTGCTAGACACTAAAAATCATGGACTGAACAGAGACACTGGATTTATGGCTTATTCCAGCTATCTCTAACCCATTAACCCTCCTTTTTGTCCTTTGACTACAGGGGTTTTAACGGTCCATTTCACCTTGAATGGTGCCTTAGAATAGTGGCTCTCAACTTTTCTAGCGTACTGTACCCCTTTCAAGAGTCTCATTTGTCTTGCATACCCCCAAGAGTCACCTTACTTAAAAACAACTTGCTTATAAAATCAGACAAAAAATTTAAAAAAGTGTCACAGGCCACTATTACTGAAATATTGCTTACTTTCTCATTTTTACCATATAATTATAAAATAAATCAATTGGAATATAAATATTGTATTTACATTTCAGTGTATACAGCAGTATAAACAAGTCATTGTCATGAAATTTTAGTGTGTACTGACTTTGCTACTGCGTTTTATGTAGCCTGTTGTAAAACTAGGCAAATAGCTGGATGAGTTGATGTATCCCCGGAAGACCTCTACATACCCCCAGGGGCATACGTACCCCGGTTGAGAACCACTTTAGGATATGTGCTAACTCCTTGTGCTAAACTATCTAGTCAATCTTGTATTTAGCTGTGACACTCTGAGTACCTTTCCCAGAGCTGACGAAGAGCTCTGTGTAGCTCAAAAGCTTGTCTCTCTCACCAACAGAAGTTGGTCCAATAAAAGATATTACTTCACCCACCTTGTCTCTCTACATTTTTATTGGCTTTTTTTAACAAGAAAACTATTTATGAACCTGGACTTATGGAAAATCAAGTTTTTTGCTGTATTTTGGTATATGAACGCTACCTTCCATGCTATTGTGGCCTCATAAATATCTCCTTAAACCAGAAACAAAGCCTATTGGGGTTGGAGGAGAACACTGATAAAAATACAATACTGAGATATTTTGGTTCCTATGAAACACAAGGTTGGGATTTTCAAGAGGCATCTCTGATAAAGCTGGGTGAATTTTTTTCACCGGAACCTTTTCCCAGCAAAATAATGCAGATTCCGCAACACCAACATTTTTCTCAAATTTGTTTTGATTTTGCCATATTGTTTCAGTTGAAATCATGGGCTTGTTTGCCTATCAATGTGAAGAGAGAGGAGATCCAATTGCTCTCTATCAATAAATCATCGGTAAATACAAGGAAGGGAGAAAGGCTATTTATGATGAAGGACAATGTTGGCACAAGAATAAATGGGTATAAGCTGGCTGTGAATAAATTTAGAAGACAGTTTCTAACCATCAGGGGGAAAAGTTTCTGGATCAGCTTTCCAATAGGAGTGGAGGCAAACATCCTAACTATTTTTAAAATGCAGCTTGATAAGGTTATGAATGGGACTGTATGATGGGTTTGCCTGCAATAGCAGGGGGACTGAATTAGATGACCCAGGAAATCTATATTCCTGTGAAAAAATACAGAACACACAAAAACCAGACAATCCCCAAATTCCAAAAAAGTTGAAATGTTTTGTTTTGACATTTTTAAATGAAACATTTCCATTTTTCAATTCAAAACAACTCTTTGTTTCAAATTTTCCTTTAAATTTAATTTTTTTTTTTAAATTAATGCTTGAAAACGAAATGCATTTCATTAAAATCGTTTCAAAAAATAGTTTTTGGTTTGGCTCCAAATGACTTTTTTCCTTCTGATTTTGCAGAATTGCCTACAAAATGAAAAAAGTCAGTTATTGACATACCTCCCCCTAGATTAGAGCTAAGTGCTCAGTTTCCACTGAATAAATTAGTTGAATGGTTAACTCCACAAGATGCCTTTGAAAATGCATGAGCCAAAAAGCGAGAGATGGGTGGGTGTAGAAAAGAGATACAGTAGCCAGTGAAGAATGAGGACAGTGAGCCAGGGCCAGAGGAAGAAAAGCTAGATAGGAAAGAAAGAAGGAAGGACGAAGGGATGCATGTGGAAGAAAGAGCAACAGGACAGAGATAAAGATGGGAAAAAAGAACAGAAAACAACAGAAAGGATAGTAAAGAAAATGGTATTGAGATGAAAGAAGAAAAATAAAGGAGAGAGAGAGAGAGAGAGAAAATGCTAAATGTGAAGGTGAGTAAAATGGCCTTAGGGTTACCATATTTTAATTTTTAAAAAGGAGGACACTCCATGGGGCCCTGGCCCCGCCCCAACTCCGCCCCCAGCCCCGCCCCAACTCTGCCCCCTCCCCTGAACACTCCGCCCCCTGCTCCTCCCCCTCCCCTGCTTCCCGCGAATCAAATGTTCGCGGGAAGCCTGAAACAGGGAGGCAGCAGGTAAGCTGGGGCGGGGTGCAGCGCGGCCCAGTCCGGCCCCCCTGGCCGAGCGGCTCCCTCCGGCGGCCGGCCCAGGCCAAGAGGCTCTGGCCCCGGCATCTCCCGCCCGGCTCGGGCCCTGGGGCGCCGGCCCCCGGCCAAGTGCCCGCGCCCCCGGCCGAGCACCGCGCCGGCCCCCGGCCAAGTGCCCGCGCCCCCGGCCCCGGCTCCAGCCGAGCACCGCGCCCCCGGCCCCGGCCCTGGCCGAGCACTGCGCCGGCCCCTGGCCCCGGCCCTGGCCGAGCACCGCGCCGACCCCTGGCCCCGGCCCCGGCCGAGCACCGCGCCGGCCCCCGGCCAAGTGCCCGCGCCCCCGGCCCTGGCTCCGGCCGAGCACCGCGTCCCCGGCCCCGGCCAAGCACCGCGCCCCCGGCCCCGGCCAAGCACCGCGCCGGCCCCCAGCCAAGTGCCCGCACCCCCGGCCAAGCACCGCGCCGGCCCCGGCCCCCGGCCAAGTGCCTGCGCCCCCGGCCCCGGCTCCGGCCGAGCACCGCGCCCCCGGCCCCGGCCAAGCACCGCGCCGGCCCCCGGCCGAGCACCGCACCGCCCCCGGCCAAGTGCCCGCTCCCCCGGGCGAGCATCGCGCCGGCCCCGGCCCCCGGCCAAGTGCCCACGCCGCCGGCCCCGGCCGAGCACCGCGCCGGTCCCCGGCCACGCACCCACCGCCCCAGCCCCTGCCGAGCACCGCGCCAGCCCCCAGCCCCGCACCGCCGGGCCCTCCCTCCCTATTTTCCCGGACATGTCCGGCTTTTGGGGATTTCCCCCCGGACGGGGATTTGAGGCCCAAAAAGCCGGACATGTCTGGGAAAATCCGGACATATGGTAACCCTAAATGGCCTATGTGCCTTTCTTTCCAAATAGAACAAGGGCATCCTCAGCAGTGTGTAATTTCTATAGTGCCCTTCTCAGGGTGCTGTACCATAATAGAAAAGCAACGCTCGAGTGCAGTTAATAGTTTCAGTAAGTGGTATTCCTTTAGCTTTCCCTGGAATTGAGAGACTAAAAAACTGTATTTTCAACATGCACTGAATCCCATCTCTGAGGCGCACAATTACATAATGATCTGGTTTCCTCTGGACTCAAGATTGATACTGGGAGACAACTAAACGTTCTGATTCTGACCATAACATTCTGTTGAGAATGTGTAGATAATGGGCCTGATTCTGCCCCTACTTACACCTGTATAAAAGCAGCACATCTCCATTGATTTCAATGTCGTTATTCTGATTTACACCAGTCCAGGGCCTCGATTCAGCAAGGTATATAAGCACATAGTCCCCATTGGTTTCAGTGAGACTACTAACATGCTTAAAGCTACACACTGATTAAATTCCTTGCTGAACTGGGGCCTAAATTAGAGAAGAACCAAGTCTTGAATAATTTTAACTGTAAAGTACTTGAAAAGTAAGAAACCAGAGAAGGATATTAATTAAGTCAATAAAAGTGTCTCAGGCACTTGTGCTCACATCACATCAAGTTCAAATGGCCTTTGAACCCAATATGCTACCACGGAGTCACTGCACGTAGGAAGTTTTCTAACCTCATGTTGTATCACCCAGGCAAGGTATTAACAAACTTCAACAGAACTTTATTTACAGTGGAAATCTCTTACCAAGCTGTAACTGCACACTCTGTAACTCTCACTCAGCCTCCTCAACTCTTCCCCCCTCCTTCCTGTTTCCTGTCCTTTCAGACTCCCAACAGCCAGTGCTCCCAGTTCTAATAATCACATGCAGCATCTAAACACCACATTCCCTCCTCTCTTAAGAAACTTTCCAAATTAAAATAAACATTGTTGTTCTAACCACAGGAACAAATATGAAACAAGACACTATACTGTTGGCAGGAATATTACACTTAAAACACTGTAGATACTACATAACATAGTCTTTAGTCCAGGCAGGTGGTTGTCTGAGTCTGACAGGCCGTCTCTCAAGCCCAGGTTCCAGTGCAATGTCTTGTTGTGTTGGTTCTACGGTGAAGTCATCCAATGCAGACTGGGTGTTGGCATAATCTCCTCTTGGTGCATAGGCAGGTGCAAGATAAGAAGCATTCCATACCCGCCCATCAGAAAGTTGATAGGTGTAAGGTCCCTTCTTCTCTATGATTTTAAGAGGAGCTGTGAATTTATGGTCCCCTTTGCGTAAGATTCCAGGTTTTCGTATTCTAACAAAGGAACCACACTCAAGCACCCCGCCGTTTGTCTGTGAAAGCCTTAGACTTTGCTTGGTTCTGTTCAACTGTCTTTCTCACATCATCCTTGTTTGGGGCATCAGGTCGTGCCTTTAACAATCCAGCAATGTTCAGTTTAGTATTCATCTGTTTCCCATGCAGTAACTCTGCGGGTGATCTTTGCATTGTGGCATGTCGTATAGCCCGGTATGCTTGCAAGAAATCAGTAGTGAAGGGTATCCACAATTGCCCTTCCAGTTTAGCTGTTTGCAAACTCTCTTTCAAACTTCTTTTAAACCATTCGATTTCCCCATTGGCTTGAGGGTAATATAGGGATGACCTCCTGTGTAAAATGTTCCTCTCTGCTAGAAAAGTTTCAAACTCCAGGGAAGTAAATTGACTACCATTATCTGAAACCAGTTCTTTGGGGTTACCTTCCCTGCTAAAAACTGAAGAGAGGAACTTAATTACTGTAGCAGAAGAAATTTGTGATGTAAACGCTACCTCAGGCCATTTGCTGAAATAATCTATTAAAGTGATGGCATAACGACAGTCAATTGGAGCAGTATCAAAGGGTCCTACAATGTCAATCGCCACTTTTTCCCATGCAGATTCAGGAAGAGGAACACGCTGTAATGGAGGGGTACATGTCACTGCTGTCTTATCATGCATTTGGCAGCTTTGCGAACAGGGGCTGCTAACAGGGAGTTTCGCAAGGGAGTTCTCCAGGTGAAGGAGGAGCTAATACAGCATCTGTGGGGTAAGTGACTGTCTGTAGTGTGTGTTTGTTTGTGTTTGGAGGTTACTTGCTGTGTGCTGAGCTTGTGTTTGTTTGTTTGGTTGTTTGAGGGACCGTGTGCTCTGGCTGGCAGTTGGAGGCAGGTTTGAAAGCTCGAAGTCTCTGGTAATTGGCTGAGCCTTAATCAGTGGGCGGGGCATTCACTCAGGCCAGGGCTTTATAAAGCCGCGCACAAGCGACCAGGGGCTGCTAACAGGGAGTTTCGCAAGGGAGTTCTCCAGGTGAAGGAGGAGCTAATACAGCATCTGTGGGGTAAGTGACTGTCTGTAGTGTGTGTTTGTTTGTGTTTGGGGGTTACTTGCTGTGTGCTGAGCTTGTGTTTGGTTGTTTGGTTGTTTAAGGGACCGTGTGCTCTGGCTGGCAGTTGGAGGCAGGTTTGAAAGCTCGAAGCCTCTGGTAATTGGCTGAGCCTTAATCAGTGGGCGGGGCATTCACTCAGGCCAGGGCTTTATAAAGCCGCGCACAAGCGACCAGGGAGCTTTGCGAACAGGGGCTGCTAACAGGGAGTTTCGCAAGGGAGTTCTCCAGGTGAAGGAGGAGCTAATACAGCATCTGTGGGGTAAGTGACTGTCTGTAGTGTGTGTTTGTTTGTGTTTGGGGGTTACTTGCTGTGTGCTGAGCTTGTGTTTGTTTGTTTGGTTGTTTGAGGGACCGTGTGCTCTGGCTGGCAGTTGGAGGCAGGTTTGAAAGCTCGAAGCCTCTGGTAATTGGCTGAGCCTTAATCAGTGGGCGGGGCATTCACTCAGGCCAGGGCTTTATAAAGCCGCGCACAAGCGACCAGGGGCTGCTAACAGGGAGTTTCGCAAGGGAGTTTAGAAGGGGAGTGGGAAGGGAGTGCGAGTCCCTCGCCAGCCGTAACCCCATCCCCGTGGCCCCCCCCTAAAACCTATAAACCAAACCACATTCCAAAACTCCCTTCTGTAAACCACCCTTTCACTAACTAGGATACAATGCAGGCAGAAGCCCAGCAGCAGAGTGGGGGCTATCCAGTTTATTGCACCGACTGTTGCATGTATGATTACCTGCCCTGTGGGCGGGTGGCGTATGTGTGCAGTCGGTGCAAGGAGCTCCTGGCCCTCAGAGACCATGTACGGACTTTGGAGGCCAGGGTGGCGGAACTGGAGGAGCTGAGAGAGGCAGAGAGGTATGTTGATGAGGCTTTCCGGGACACTGTTGAATTGTCCCACCTCCGCTTAGACAGCACCTGTGCTGTTAAGGAGGAAGAAGGGCCCAGGGAAGTAGAGCAGTCAATGGGAGCAGAGGGAAACTTTCCCGTAGTTGGGACCCTCCTTCCAGATGGTTCTGGGGTTGCCTCTCGCACTGAGGTTGCCTCTCCGGGGGAGGGAACTCCAGTTTCTAGGAAAAGGCAGGTGTTAGTAATGGGAGATTCGATTATTAGAAATGTAGATAGCTGGGTCTGTGATGACCGGGAGAACCGTATGGTGACTTGCCTGCCTGGTGCGAAGGTTGCGGATCTCTCGAGGCATCTAGATAGACTTATGTGTAGTGCTGGGGAGGAGCCGGTGGTCGTGGTACATGTAGGTACCAATGACATAGGGAAGGGTAGGAGAGATGTCCTGGAAGCCAAATTTAGGCTGCTAGGGAAGAGACTGAAATCCAGGACCTCTATGGTGGCATTTTCAGAAATGCTCCCAGTTCCACGCGCAGGGCCAGGTAGGCAGGCAGAGCTTCAGAGTCTCAATGCGTGGATGAGACGTTGGTGTAGAGAGGAGGGGTTCACGTTCATTAGGAACTGGGGAAACTTCTGGGATGGGGGGAGCCTATACAGGAGAGATGGGCTCCACCTAAACCAAAGTGGAACCAGACTGCTGGCACTAAACATTAAAAAGGTTGTAGAGCAGTTTTTAAACTAGGAGATGGGGGAAAGCCGACTGCTGCAGAGGAGCGTGTGGATCGGACACAGACTTCTCTTAGGGGAGAGTCTGATGATAGAGAATCTCCAGGTTATAGTCAGGAGCAGAGGACTGAAAAGTATAATGTAAGGGCCGGATCAGATGATAAACAGCCACATAAAAAAGAATCTGGCACATCAGAAAAAGGCAGGCTAATAAACAGGGACAAGTTTTTAAAGTGCTTGTACACAAATGCCAGAAGTCTAAATAATAAGATGGGTGAACTAGAGTGCCTTGTGATAAAGGAGGATATAGATATAATAGGCATCACAGAAACCTGGTGGACTGAGAGCAATCAATGGGACACAATCATTCCGGGGTACAAAATATATCGGAAGGACAGAACAGGCCGTGCAGGGGGAGGAGTGGCACTATATGTTAAAGAAAGTGTAGATTCAAATGAAGTAAAAATCTTAAGCGAATCCACAGGTTCCATAGAGTCTCTATGGATAGAAATTTCATGCTCTAGTAAAAATATAACATTAGGGATCTATTATCGACCACCTGACCAGGACAGTAATAGTGATGATGAAATGCTAAGGGAAATTAGAGAGGCTATCAAAATTAAGAACCCAATAATAGTGGGGGATTTCAATTATCCCCATATTGACTGGGAACATTTCACTTCAGGACGAAATGCAGAGATAAAATTTCTCGATACTTTAAATGACTGCTTCATGGAGCAGCTGGTACGGGAACCCACAAGGGGAGAGGCGACTCTAGATTTAATCCTGAGTGGAGCGCAGGAGCTGGTCCAAGAGGTAACTATAGCGGGACCGCTTGGAAATAGTGACCATAATACAATAGCATTCAACATCCCTGTGGTGGGAAGAACACCTCAACTGCCCAACACTGTGGCCTTTAATTTCAAAAGGGGGAACTATACAAAAATGAGGGGGTTAGTGAGACAAAAGTTAAAAGGTTCAGTGACTAAAGTGAAATCCCTGCAAGTTGCGTGGGCCCTTTTTAAAGACACCATAATAGAGGCTCAACTTCAATGTATACCCCAAATTAAGAAAAACAGTAAAAGAACTAAAAAAGAGCCACCGTGGCTTAACAACCATGTAAAAGAAGCAGTGAGAGATAAAAAGACTTCCTTTAAAAAGTGGAAGTCAAATCCTAGTGAGGCAAATAGAAAGGAGCACAAACACTGCCAACTTAAGTGCAAGACTGTAATAAGAAAAGCCAAAGAGGAGTTTGAAGAACGGCTAGCCAAAAACTCCAAAGGTAATAACAAAATGTTTTTTAAGTACATCAGAAGCAGGAAGCCTGCTAAACAACCAGTGGGGCCCCTTGACGATGAAAATACAAAAGGAGCGCTTAAAGATGATAAAGTCATTGCGGAGAAACTAAATGGATTCTTTGCTTCAGTCTTCACGGCTGAGGATGTTAGGGAGATTCCCAAACCTGAGCTGGCTTTTGTAGGTGACAAATCTGAGGAACTGTCACAGATTGAAGTATCACTAGAGGAGGTTTTGGAATTAATTGATAAACTCAACATTAACAAGTCACCGGGACCAGATGGCATTCACCCAAGTGTTCTGAAAGAACTCAAATGTGAAGTTGCAGAACTATTAACTAAGGTTTGTAACCTGTCCTTTAAATCGGCTTCGGTACCCAATGACTGGAAGTTAGCTAATGTAACGCCAATATTTAAAAAGGGCTCTAGGGGTGATCCCGGCAATTACAGACCGGTAAGTCTAACGTCGGTACCGGGCAAATTAGTTGAAACAATAGTAAAGAACAAAATTGTCAGACACATAGAAAAACATAAACTCTTGAGCAATAGTCAACATGGTTTCTGTAAAGGGAAATCGTGTCTTACTAATCTATTAGAGTTCTTTGAAGGGGTCAACAAACATGTGGACAAGGGGGATCCGGTGGACATAGTGTACTTAGATTTCCAGAAAGCCTTTGACAAGGTCCCTCACCAAAGGCTCTTACGTAAATTAAGCTGTCATGGGATAAAAGGGAAGGTCCTTTCATGGATTGAGAACTGGTTAAAGGACAGGGAACAAAGGGTAGGAATTAATGGTAAATTCTCAGAATGGAGAGGGGTAACTAGTGGTGTTCCCCAAGGGTCAGTCCTAGGACCTATCCTATTCAATTTATTCATAAATGATCTGGAGAAAGGGGTAAACAGTGAGGTGGCAAAGTTTGCAGATGATACTAAACTACTCAAGATAGTTAAGACCAAAGCAGATTGTGAAGAACTTCAAAAAGATCTCACAAAACTAAGTGATTGGGCAACAAAATGGCAAATGAAATTTAATGTGGATAAATGTAAAGTAATGCACATTGGAAAAAATAACCCCAACTATACATACAACATGATGGGGGCTAATTTAGCTACAACGAGTCAGGAAAAAGATCTTGGTGTCATCGTGGATAGTTCTCTAACGATGTCCACGCAGTGTGCAGAGGCGGTCAAAAAAGCAAACAGGATGTTAGGAATCATTAAAAAGGGGATAGAGAATAAGACTGAGAATATATTATTGCCCTTATATAAATCCATGGTTCGCCCACATCTCGAATACTGTGTACAGATGTGGTCTCCTCACCTCAAAAAAGATATTCTAGCACTAGAAAAGGTTCAGAAAAGAGCAACTAAAATGATTAAGGGTTTAGAGAGGGTCCCATATGAGGAAAGATTAAAGAGGCTAGGACTCTTCAGTTTGGAAAAGAGAAGACTAAGGGGGGACATGATAGAGGTATATAAAATCATGAGTGATATTGAGAAAGTGGATAAGGAAAAGTTATTTACTTATTCCCATAATACAAGAACTAGGGGTCACCAAAAGAAATTAATAGGCAGCAGGTTTAAAACAAATAAAAGGAAGTTCTTCTTCACGCAGCGCACAGTCAACTTGTGGAACTCCTTACCTGAGGAGGTTGTGAAGGCTAGGACTATAACAATGTTTAAAAGGGGACTGGATAAATTCATGGTGGCTAAGTCCATAAATGGCTATTAGCCAGGATGGGTAAGAATGGTGTCCCTAGCCTCTGTTCGTCAGAGGATGGAGATGGATGGCAGGAGAGAGATCACTTGATCATTGCCTGTTAGGTTCACTCCCTCTGGGGCACCTGGCATTGGCCACTGTCGGTAGACAGATACTGGGCTAGATGGACCTTTGGTCTGACCCAGTACGGCCTTTCTTATGTTCTTATGTTCTTATGTTCTTAAGTGACACAGGATTTTATGAGTGCTTCAGTTTGAGAGTCCATCCCTGGCCACCAATACAGATCCCGTAGTCGTTGTTTGGTTCTGACAATTCCTTGATGAGTATCGTGTGCCAGGTGTATGAGTTTTGACTAATTCTTCTGGCACAAGTAGCCGGGGTGTACCTCGTAGCACACAGCCATCGAGCAAAGAAAGTTCATCCCGAACTCTAAAATAAGGCAGCAAAACTGGGTCAAGGTTTTTAGGGTTACTGGGCCATCTCTTTGTCAGAAATTCCCGTAATTTTTGTTGAATTGGACACGCTGAACAAGCAGCTTGAAATTGTTCTCTTGTAACTGCAGTAAGAGTGCTTGTAATAAGCGCAACTACTACATCCTCATCCTCCGGTGGACCATCTGGTGAAGGCAAAGGCAGGCGAGAAAGGCAATCAGCTACCACATTTTCGTTTCCAGGCTTATATTCCAGTTCATAATTGAAAGAGAGTAGTCTTGCAGACCATCTAGCAATACGATATCCTGCTCTTCCCAGTCCTTTCGTGGTGAGCAATGTCGTCAAAGGGCTGTGGTCTGTGCACAACTTGAACGTGCGACCCCACAGGTAAGTTCTCCATTTTTCAGTAGCCCAGACACAAGCAAGTGCTTCTTTTTCAACTGTAGAATATTTTCTCTCAGCATTACTTAGTGTCCTTGAAGCAAATGCAACAGTCCTCTCTGTGTTGTCCTCATGAAGTTGTGTGAGGACAGCCCCAAGTCCATAATCAGAAGCATCAGTAGTTACAATTGTGGGCAATGCGGGACTGAATAGTGCAAGTACTGGACTATGTACAATCAAGTCTTTCACCCTTTCGAAACTAGCTTGTGCATCCGTTGTCCACACTAAGGTTGAACTTCTCCGTAGTAATTCTCGTAACAGTTCAATGACAGAAGCATAATTGGGAATGAATTTTGCATACCAGGAGGTAAGACCCAAGAAGGAATGTAAGGTTTGCAAATCTGTTGGAGGAGGAGCATTTGAAATTGCCAGGATATGATCTGGATCAGGTTTTAGTCCAGCCTGTGAAATTGTATGCCACAGAAAGGAGAGTTCAGTTTGTCTAAATTTGCATTTGGACCTATTGTGCTTGAGGCCTGCTTTGCTGATGCAGTTTAGTACAGACTGCAGGTTATTGTCATGCTCCTCAGTAGTATTTCCAAACATGATAATATCTTCCAAATAGCACTGAACTCCATGTTGATTCTTCAGAATCAATGACATCATTTTTTGGAAGGCACTTGGGGCTGATGCGAGACCGTATGGAACACGTTTAAAATGAAATAGTCCCTCATGTGTAATAAATGCTGTGAGGTCTCTGCTATCTTCATGCAACATAACCTGGTGGTATGCACTCTGCAAATCAAGAGTAGAAAACATCTTTGCTCCACGGAGTTCTGCAAATACTTCTTCTATGTGAGGAAGAGGGTGGCTGTCAATCACAATAGCTTTATTTGGCTCCCTTAAGCCCACACAAAGGCGAATGTCTCCACCCTTCTTCTGCGTCACTACTATAGGTGAAACCCATTCCGAGGAGTTAATCTCTTCAATAATGTCCTTTTGAACAAGTTTTCTAAGTTCCTCTGAAACAGCTTCCCTGACTGAAAATGGTAAGTGCCGTAATTTCTGTCGTACAGGTACATTATTGTTATTTTATTCCACATTATTCCACATTTTAATTTTATGCAGAAACCCATAAGCACAGCCGAGTTTCTCCTCAACCTGGAGTTGGGTCCCAGCTGAAACTGGTGTGTGTACCGCAAGAGTGCTTTGCTGAGGAAGATCAATTCGTCCATTAACTACCCTGAGATTTAAAGCAGCTAATAAATCTCTGCCAAGGATAGCAGTGCCTTTGTGGACAATGTAGAACTCCGCAGTTACACAGCAATCACCAAAAGTAACTATTGCTGGCAGGCAGCCATGTACTGGAATATGGTTTTTCAAATAGCATACCAAGTGAAGTTTGGGTTCAGTAAGAGGCACATCTTTAAAGTAACGCAAATAGATGGAATCAGGTAGTATAGATACTGCTGAGCCAGTGGCCAACATTAGCTGAATAGAGTGTGATTTGCCTGAGGGGTATGGCAGAAACATTTACAGTGCACTTTATCTGTTCTGGAATATGTGCATAGTGATTTTGTCCACACTCAGCACAGTAACATCTGGTATTGTAACTGCATGCACCTGTTGATTGAACTGGCTACTGCGACATACTTTAGCAAAATGTCCAGTCTTTTTGCAATGATTGCACTGAGCTACTTTTCCTGGACATCCTGTGTAGCTTGCAAGATGTTGTGGGGATCCACAGCGAACGCATGCTTTTACTGTATTTTGCATTTGCTGATTCAGTGGCTTTTCATTAGTTTTCCTTTTGCAATTGTTTGTCTGCAGTGATAGTGAACTTTTCTGCAAAGGAGTCACAGCCTGGACTGGGCCTCCTGTACTAATCATCTCATCTGCCATATTCCCAAAATCACAAGTTACAATCAGACTCCTCAGGGAAGCAATATACTGCATTATAGTCTCCCCTGGTTTCTGCTCATGCTGGCGAAATCCGTAGCGATTAGCTACTACATTCACTTTTGGCACAAAAAAGTTCTTTAATGCAGTGAGTGCAGTCTCATATTTATCATCTGCAGGGGAAAAGTGTAAAATATACGCTGCCCTTCTGCTCCAAGGCAGTGGATTAGCAGAGCACGCTTTCTTACTTCAGAAATCTCTGTAGCACTGATTGCAAGCAGATAAGTCTCAAACATTACGGATCCAGACAGTAAAAGCAATTGGAGGCTCACCTGGGTTTTGCAGAAAGGGTGCAGGTGGGTTCAGAGGCAGAAGATCCATCCTCGGCGCCAAAATGTTGTATCACCCAGGCAAGATATTAACAATCTTCAAACAGAACTTTATTTACAGTGGAAATCTCTTACCAAGCTGTAACTGCACACTCTGTAACCCTCACTCAGCCTCCTCAACTCCTCCCCCCTCCTTCCTGTTTCCTGTCCTTTCAGACTCCCAACAGCCAGTGCTCCCAGTTCTAATAATCACATGCAGCATCTAAACACCACACCTCACTTTCTGCTATACAAGAGTAACCTTGAAAACTGTTAGTTTCAAAACACTTGGCTGTTTTATTCCCATACTTTGCTCTCATCTCAAGGTGAGCTCTGCATTGTATACATTTTTAGCCACAATATAAAGAAGTTTATTGCATAATCATATTGTATCTCTTTTTTTCTACCTAAGGGAAATGAATGGCCAAGAGTTTTCTTCTTCTCTTTATTGCTTAAACATGTCTTCCAAAACACCCTTAATATACATCAATATGACTCATTCCGTTATTCAAAAGGTTACTTGGAATTTTTCAAGTGGAACCATGTTTATAATATGTCACTTCAACCTCCCTATTAAATCCGGTTAAGTTTACTGTGCAGGAGCCTGGAAGCTATTTTCAACTACAAATTCTATCTTTGGATTAAAAACACGCTGTGATTGTGCAGTTCAACGACCTAAATCTAAACAACAATCATGATTGGGTCAACAATACATAGACATTACTCATTGTCCTATACTCACTTTAAGCTTCCTAGCATGATTAATATATAATAGATATATATTTTATAATTCATGTAATTGTTTTCTGTATAGCAGCACAGAAGGTCTCTATACTCAGTCAGAACTTGATACCATTTAAACGAATGGGAGTTTTGCCACTGCCATAGGAGCTTCAATAATCTTTAAGGACTACATTTTGCCCTCTTCTGTTCATGCATAACTCCTACTGACTTCAGCTGCATGCATTCAATGACAACCAAGACACTTTAAAAGGTTTTAAAAAAGATAAAGGGGGCTAGGTGGGGGAGAATATGTGGAGGTATCAGAATATAAAAAACAAGATATAGCACTTTAGTAGTAATTCAAATATATGGAAGCCCTATATTTTGTACATATCCTGCAGGACAGAGTATACATTAGTCAATTTTAGACAAATTTGTCATTAAAATTACCTATCTATGCACATATACATGATTTGTGGTATTAAAATCCCAGGCTGTGGTTCAAACCCATCTCGCCTTGTTATGAAGTTTCATTTCAAGGAAATGACTAATATTAACTGGATGTGAGCTGCTAAACAATTGGTGTTTTACATTTCTCCTCAATCAGTACAGTAGAGTATTATCTTTGTTTAATTTACTTGGTGTAATGAAGCATAAAGCTAAAAACCAAACAACCTCCCTCAGCCTTCCCCAAGATTGAATTGCTTTCTTTATACTCCAACATCCTAATTATTCATGCCTTCTAAGCTCAGGAGCATTACTGAGCATCTGTGTATTTTGCTAGGAAAATTATAGTTAGTTTCAACTGTGGGAAAAATCTATGACAGTTGTCCCTTAGGTCACTCTGTACTAGCTGGATGCCACCTGAGAGGGTGCATGTTTTTGCGCTGTTCTCTTTACAGAACCACATGATCTTTCTGTTCACAGAAACTTCTTTAGGGGCAGGAAAAAAGCATAGGGAATATCTGGAGAGAAATTCCTTAAAAAATAAAGAGGTATTGTTTAAATAGCTTCACTTCAAGGGATGTTACAGGAGGAAGAATAGTAAGCATTATAAAAAAATCCTTGTTTCTCAGGGCTGCTGGCTATGCGCCCAGGGACACCTGTGATCAGCCACATTCCAAGTGATGTTAAAACCATGTAAAGAGATCTACCCACAAGAAAACTAACTGAAGTTAATGGACCTCTGTAGGATGCTGGACCGGATCCCTTTTACAGGATAAACACCATATACAAAAGGGGAGTGAGCCCTTTAAAAGGCAAGTGTCTTGCCACTTTAATTGCTTCTTCCTTTATTTGTTATACAATAATAGTTTGTTTTTTGTTGATTTGAGTAAGCAAGGTCATGAGTCTGACTGGTCAACTTGGTTTTGTTGGTGGGTTTTTTGGTCATTAATATTATAAAAGATTTTGCCATTCTCCATTTTTCAGTGGTTGGGGGTTCTATGCCATATCAAACTACTGGGAAGTACTTTTCCTTTGGTGAAGGCATTGGGGTTGAGGATTGTTGCTTATTTTTGTTACTTGCTTTGGCATCATTATTTGGGGTTACAATTTAAAGCTTCTTTTGGAAGACATACAGTAACCACCCTTTGCAGCAAAGCACTCTCTGTTTCTATTATAATCATAATTATTTATATTGTTATAATTATGTATAGTTATTTTCATTTTGAGGGGACTTGAGGTAATAAGTATTTTCTTTTTCCAGCAGGGCTTTCCTTTCACTGGAATTTCCTTCAGAGGAAAAAGCCTAACGCTCCAATCCCACACCCCTGAACTCCAAGTAAGTGAATGGGCTCCATTAGGGTTCAGGGGTCCACCAACATGGAGCTCGATGCAGAGTCAGGGCTTAAGTTTCTAAATGGCTCCAATAAAAGAGAAAAATTCCTAAATTCTGGCCCTGGGGTATAATGTCACACTCTGGATTGGTTGGAGTCAGAATGGGAATGGTAGAGTCTGATTCAACTTCTACTAAATATAGAAAACATTGGGGGTTTTCAATAGTTATCTGTGAATATAAGCAATCCCCTCCCTTCTCTTTCAATAGATTTTTTTCCCCCTCAGTTTATAATGAAAGCCAGCCTACTCCACCAACCTTTCTTTCAAGGTAAAACTTCCAACTGGCTATTTTCTAATTCCATTATTTTGAGTGACTCAGAACTCTTCAATACATCTGTTAGTCTTAAAGGTGCCACAGGACTCTCTGTTGCTTTTTACAGATCCAGACTAACACGGCTACCCCTCCAATACTCAGAATTCATGATGGCCAGTTACTAGTTTCAAATTGTTAGTCTTCAATAATCAATAGTTCACATTTTACTGCAATTTCTAAGCTGTCCTATTAGCATGTTCTGACTCTCCTCAGGCTGTCATGGTGAGACAAATGGACTTTTGATTTAGTACATTTTCATGGGACTGAAAATGTTCTTGTCCCATTTGAAAGGATTTGTCACAAGGATACAATCGTGATTCAAAATTGAAAAGCAGAAAGGAGAATAATGTTTTCTGGTTTCATTTATATCATGTTGTATGATTGTTTAAAATTGACTGGGATAAACTTTTGCAGTATCTTTGGATGATAAATTAACTTTGAGGAATGTAGATTTTTTTTTTTTAAAGAGAACATTTTTTTTCCTATTTTTTAATTCTATTCTATTCAGATTTGTTTAAGTTAGTAGTAGTGTTTGATGAGCCTCCCAATGATGGGAAATAGGGAGTGAATAATAACTGTGTAATCAGCTGTCTTAAGTACATGTTCAACAATTTTAAAAGCAAATTAAAATATTTAAAAATTATTAAAAATAATTGAAACCAGATAGAAATGTATCTAAATCCATCTTGTAGCTGGTTTTTCTCTATATAACTTTCCATGATTGTTTTTATTAACAGAACAAAACAAATATATTACCAAAAGGGGTCAAACAAAGGCAAATAGGTTTAAACAAAGGGGGAAAAAATCACCTAACTTTTCAGTAAAGGCCCAGATCTTCATCTGTGGCTGCAGAGCTCATATGCAGCTCATACGAGGGTGTGTGTAGTACAAATATGGCACCCCCAATCTAGTTCTCAAAAGTAAGTTAGGGCATCCTAATTTTGACAAGCCCTGGGGGCTGTTACAGCAGCCAGTGATTTTCAGGGCACAGGGAAGCCCTGGCCATTTCTCCTTTCCCATAAACACATCTCCTGCTCTGGAAGCCATTACATTTGCTCTAAACCCTAGCAGATCTCCTAGCATTGGTATAATCCTCTTTTGGCTTTCTATGCTGACTTTGGGCCCGACATGTGGGGGAAAAGCAGCTGCAGTGTAGCCCAGGATGTGGGCCAAACACTCCAAACCTATCACAAATATGTTAGACATCTGTGTAAAGAATGTGAAACCTTTAATAAAAATCTATACTGGTCTGAAGCCAGTGAGGATAAAGAATCACAACTCTTATGAACTTTTTGTCATCTCAAAAAGAATACATGGAATAGGAGTTTTTATAATAATTGCTTCAAACTGATATTATTGGGCAAAACTCCAGATGTACATGTATTTTGAGCATAATTTTATAAAGCACTGTTGCCTATTCTTTGACTTGCATTTTAAAAACTGGTCATCTTTCTAGGAAGATGAAGATGGTTCTGATCATGGTTATTTTGAAAAGACAACAAAAAAGGTCATAAGAATGTTTTATAATGGAAAGCGTTGGGTAACCTAAATAATAGGGATTGTTACCAGCTCCCCCTATAATAAGGGAATTTCATACAGTTATCTTCTGCTATCCAAATATATGGATTCTGTACTATAACAGAACTGCATAATATCTCTCTTGCCAGTGAACTTTTTTTTTCTTGGTCCACAGTCCCTAAAAGAGAGGGTAATTTGGCTCTCATCACTGAATGTGTTTGACACCCCAAGAGCAGAGCAAGACTAAAAATGCATTACATGACTCTGAACACTAGAGGAAGTTTAAGAAAGAAATCAACAAGAGAAGGAAAGGAGATGATGGAGCTGTTATTTCTGTTTGCTCCAATAAAGAATTAAGTTTAATCCTACAGCTTCCTTACTTACTCCATTTTGCTACCATTCTCATCAATTGTTTCCCCTTTGACAGAGCGAATACCGGTAAGCAATTTTAAGTTCTTGGGCTATAGCACTACTTTCATTTCCCAATTACACAAAAAGATTCTGGGGATTCAGAAATTAAAGTCTGATTGTAAAGCTGCCCTTTAGGTCAAGTGGCCTGAAATGAGTGCTAGCAGCTGAGGACTGAAAGACTTCTACACAAGTCTTCATCGTGATAACTGAAAATCCTTTTTAATAACCAGCAAAGATGTGTCTACTTGATAGCATGGATGGGGGGGAAGACAGAATGAGGCTAATGATACATTTATGAGACTGGAAAGGACTTATCTTGCATTCTGATGTCAGATGTTGCCAAGATTTTCAATTACCTCAAAGAAATTATTTTTTCCTTAAAAAACAAACCAAGCTATCCTTTATCAGCAAATCTTCATGGAGAAATTAAATAAAGAAAATGTGCTAGTTTTGGAGGGCTATCATAATTAGGTTTCACTCTTAGGGCTTGACTCAGCCTTCTGGGGACAATTTTACTTCCTTTGTTGCAGCGTGGGGAATTGTACCTCTAAAAGGATTCAACCTGGACATGGAGCACGGGTGATGGTGCCACCACTGCTCTCCATTGTGGTTTCTGCCCGAAGAGTGGAGCTTTAATTTACAGTGGAGGAGATGAACCCATCAGGCCTCACTCACTCTCCTCTCCGCTGTGCCAGAAGGCTGCACATTAGCCAGCAGAGTAGACTGGGGAAGGCTATGCTGTTTCCCACTTCCTGGTGAATTTTCCACTATTGCAAGCAACCAGCCTGGCCTCCCCCAGCAGATTCCAGGCAATGAATCAAGTCTAGTCATTAATTGCATTGCATATAGAAAATGAGAGAGAGAGAGAGGTGCAGCATGCATATAGTCTTCAACTTTATTTACAATATGTCCCTCTCAAATCTTTATAAGTGCACCACCATTTTTTTCTCTCTGTGAATCATCTGTTAAGTTTATTGCACCATGACATCTATTCAGGCATAGCAAGACAACGTAATAATTTCATATACAGCTAAACCTCTCAAGAATTGGACTTTGATTTCAGATGCAGCTAGAATCTTTGTTTAACTTAAACTGACCATTTGGGGAAAATAAACTACCCCTTAAAACATGCATCCTCAATAGAGGTGATTTACTGGAAAATGTGTTAATTAAAATAAGGGCCAGTCAGTTAAAAGGCCTATACAATTAAAAACCATGATGATTTTTATACCAGATGACTTATTATTGGATGTTTTTCAGATGTATTGTAACAGATGCTCTTACAAGTAAACATAGCAGAGGATATTTAAGGTCACTGCAAAGAAGAGTTTTGCACTGGCTTGAATCAGGGTTGAGGGGCTACTAAATAATCTTTTCCATATTTAATTTCTATAGCCAATTCATTTAGGTAGCGTAGAGGGGACAAATGGGTATAACTGAGGTGGAAATGAGCCCAGGAAAACTCAAGGAAAGGCAACTACACTTCATTCTGCCATAGTAATGCACAGCTTGTATTACCCTCTCCACCTCAAATGCACATGTGCTGAGATTGACAAGTGGAAAGGGACACAGCCAGCCAGAGATAGAGGGAGATTTCAGATCTGGTGGTTAAGGCACTAAACTGGGACTCGGAAACCTGGTTCAATTCCCAGCTTTCTCCATGATCTTGGACAAATCACTTCACCTCTTCGTGCCTTAGATCCCCACAGGGATAACACCACCTCCTTAATTCACAAGAGAGAGAATAAATATGTGCAACATATACTTTAGGAGGGACTCTGATTTTACTGTGAGGAAAGCCATACAATATCAACAGTTGATGGATCAGCCACTCTCTCTGGAAAGATCCTTTCATATCTCAACACCTCCAAACACCCTCAAAAAATAGTCACAGAATGTAATGGTGTTGATAGCAGCTTTGGCTTCCCCTACACACTATGTGAACTCCCCACCTTGGGGAGATTCACTTGAGCACATCTATGGGGTTAGGGATCTATCATGCATATGAATGGGTGCACTGTAACAGAGTCAAATGCACTAATAGTGCTTCAGAGAGAGCCAAGAGCTGGTGACAGCACTGCATGCTTAGAGAACGGAGAGGCACGTGACAAAGTGGAAAAGAAATATGGGCTGAGATAAATAGAATTTTCTTTCTTCCCCCTGAGGATCTTTGGCCTTTGCATAAATGAGATCACACTCTCTGCCCCTTTGGCACCTCTGCTACTCTCCTTCCCTGACCAGGGGATGACGAGGAAAACAAATCTGGACCTCAGAAATAGATCTTAATACACAACTACTCACATCCTACATGTATCTACAAAGGAGTGCAACATATGTCTCTACTATTACATGGATGCTCTCAGTTATCATTCATCTTTCCTTTGCCATTCACTGTATATATATAAAGAGTGTTCACTGCTTTCATGTAGTGGCTGCAAAATTATAAAGCAAGCTTTCAAATTTTATTGCACTGTTATGCAAGGAAACATGCATATACCAACCAAAAGAAAAATAATAATATCTGTAACAGATATAATCCCCCATATCCCATCATGGGAAAAATGACTTGCAAGCACCTCATAATCAATTGACTCTAAATGCTCATGCTTCCAAGATTTATAACACAAGTTAAAATTAAATTTAGGAAGTTTCTGTTGCGTGCAAATTAGGCCATTAAATCATTTTGCATTTCATTTTATGTATTTTCTGTTATAAGTTGGTAAAAGCAGATAGGGACTATTTGTCTCTTGAAACCTAGTTTCCTAAATTGTCAAAGCAAACTACAAACGTAATATTTGAGTAAATGAAGGCAATCTGACGTATATGAAGATCAAACAAGCCACAATGTAAAGAGTGATTATATTTTCCCCATGGTTTTGATTGATGACAATTAATATGCTAAATATTTGGGATTTTAAAACTGTGTGAGAGTTGTTTCAAATATTGGTGTAAATAGTTACTGATTTATCACTAATGAAGTAATCAATGGCATTTTGTATTTCCATAGTTATACCATCTCATCTATTTCCTTCTGACTACATTTCAGGGAAGCTACATATGTTAAATTATAAATATTAATAAATAATAAAATAATAATAATAATGCTTATTGGAAATAATTGCTTGAACAGGGGATGGTTTTTATGGCTAAGACAAAGGTTATAAATTTGAAGGTCTGGATCATAATCCTGGCTCTGCCACAGACTTAATCTGTGATGATTACCAAGTCACATGACTCTCTGTGCCTCAGTTTCCTCATCTGTAAAATCAATTTATCTACTTCCTTCCCAGCAGTATTGTGAGGTTGTGTTCATTAGTGAATAGAATGAACTTTGAGATCCTCAGAGAAAGGTGCCATGGAAATGTAAAATACTATTACCGGTATATAAAATTGGAAGAAAGAGCAGACAGTGGGATGATGAATTCATCTACAAGCTTTGTGGTGTATGTAGTGAGTACAGGACTTGGGGCGAGAAATTTGTGAGTTCTAATTCTGGCTCTGATGTATGACCTTAGATTTGATTTAACTTGTTTGAGCCCCATTACTGGGATAATACATGCCAACCTCAAACATGTTTGGTGAGAACTAATTGGTTATTTGTACAGTGCTTTGCTTTCATCTCTAGAGCCTTTGGTTCCACAACCTTGCTCACTTTACAAAACAACTGACATAGATTCATAGATTTTAAGGCCAGGAGAGACCATTATGATCATCTGCACAACACAGGTCATAGAATTTCACCCAGTAATTTCTGCATCAAGCCCAGAGTTCTAGTTTAAGCTATAGCACAACTTTTAGAAAGATATCCATTGTTGATTTAAATATTTCAAATAATGGAGAATCCACTACATCTCTAGGTAAATTGTTTCAATGGCTAATTATTCACACAAACATTTGCACCTTATATCTGGTCTGAATTTGTCTACCTTTAGCTTCCAACCATTGGATCTCATAATGCCTTTTGTTGATACATTAAAGAGCTGTTTACTATCGGAAATATCTTTCCCATGTAAATACATGGGGAACTATGATTAGACATCAATGGTTAGAATTCCACATTATCAAATTACACATAGTTAATCATTTGCCCAAGAAAAATCTAGGATTAGGACAATGTAGGAGAAATGTAGGTTAGCACTGAAGCAGCTTGCAAGGTGCCTGACTGTATAATGACTGGCTCGCAAGGTCTAGCAAAATCTGGTTTTTCTCAACACCCTTTTATTTTTTGTAAAAAATAATTTTTCCCCACCGATATATCTGCAAAATCAAACCAAACTAGTAGCACATCTTTTAATTAATCTTTTACTGATTTCCATCTCATAGTGTATTACTTCTTTAATCATCAGAAAACAACTCCCCTTTTAATGTTTTCAATTACTGGTCTTGTACCATGTATTATAATCTGGTTTGGATTGCTATACTGTATAACAGAAAACTTTCAAGCTATCTCCACTGTGCTTCACAAATTCAACTGTGACTTAACTCAGAATGACACAGGCAATGTAATCACACAATAGTTAATATTTCTATTTTAAAAGCCCTTTTTCACTCTATGTAAAATACTACCAGTTCAGATAATCTGTGTCCAATCCAAGCTTATTGCTCTGAATAACTGTTGTACAAATGTTAAATATCTGTCCTATTAGGAAATCAGAAGGTGCAGTGAATATCCAGCTTTTAGGCAGGATGCCACAGAAGTTCAATGTATGTTTGAATGGGGATGTATTTTTCTAACACCCCTTTTCACACTCAAACAACAAACTCATTTAGCTTTGTTGGTCCAGGTTTTCTGGGGGAAACAGAAAAGGAAAACATTTTAGAGAGGAAAACAAGATGGAAAGAAAGCAGCAGTGACAGATGCTTTCTTTCAGCAGCTTTTCATAAATTCTTCTGGGAAACCAACTGAGTGTCGTTGAAGGGAATGAATCAATGGCCCTTCATATGAAGGAAATCAATTAGAAAGTCATTACCTGAAAATTAGCACTCAAAAACAAAATTTCATTTTAAATCCAACTGGATTATGTGTCAGTATTAAGATGAATTGCACTTGAATTGATGTATGCGAAATGTTGAACATCCTCCAGCTGTATAAAGAGCAAAAGATTACAGAGAATGTTTGCAGATACTATTATTTTGCAAGCTATTTAGATGACAAGATGGCCATGCTAAGGTTTAAAAGAGTTTTATATTATATTTCTCAAATATTGCTATTATTCAAATTAGTGTAGTGCTAGAAGCCTCAGTGGTGCTAACCATTGTACCAACACTTCAGAAGAGTCAGCCTTTAAATGTGAGACTTTATATGAGGCTTTGCATTCCAGATCAGGAAGGGCGTTCCATGCCTGGGGTGTGACATGTAAAGGTGCAGACATGGTTGAAGCAAAAGTGAATGAACAATTTATCAAAATTGGCAATAACTGGCTAAGCAGAAGGGAAAATGAGCAATAAGAGAGAAGGCTGAATAAGTAAGAAGAGGCATAGTTATGTAGAGCTTTGAAATCAAGAATAAGAAGTTTAAATTTGACAGGGTGTAGAATAGGTAGCCAGTGGAGGCCGTCAAAGTAGGTATTAACATGTTTGGATCAATGAATGAGGAAGATGATTTTAGCAGCTGCATAATGGGTAAACTAAAGTGTGGATATCAATGAGGCCAGATAGGTGGAGGAGGTGTAAGTAATCAAGATGGGAAATTATGCCCTCACTGCTAAAATGCTGCTCCCACCAGCTCTTTCAAAGACACCTTCCCACAAGCATCTCTGCTTTACCAAATCACTATTTTTGCACATGGAAGGATTCCCCAGGTGAAGAGAGTATAGAAGGAGCTTCTAGGGGAACTGGGGAGACAGCTGGGGCAACTGAGCAGAGGTAGCCATGAAGAAGGGAGGATAAAGGGGAGCCAGTTGAGAAAGGGAGCCTCGCAGAGTTGCCAGGTGGCTGGCTGAGGCAGGAGCAGATGCAGACTGGAGTAGGGGCTAGCTAGTATGGAAACAGGCACAGCTAGAGCAGAAGCAGGAGCAGTCTGTTGAACCTACTAGCAATGAATATTCCTGGCCAGGTAGTGACGTTGAGCAGACTAGAGAGACTGCTTCCCTTAGGAGCCTGTATACCTGCCTTTGCATCAGCTGGGTTTGTCCTCAGC
The DNA here is from genome assembly GCF_028017835.1 of Emys orbicularis. NCBI lineage: Eukaryota > Metazoa > Chordata > Testudines > Emydidae > Emys > Emys orbicularis. The sequence goes on from NC_088684.1 coordinate 196,803,970, forward strand.
CATGGATTGACTGAACCATGGCTGCATGTTGTGTTGCCTATCGCAAGACATGCAGGAAACTGCCTTTGATGATGCATCATACTCCCTGACTCAGGGATAACTCTGATTTAAGCAGACTCAGAGGTAACTCAGGCATTGGCTCAGAGGTGTCACAACCAAACACTGAGGAAGAGGTGAGGAGGAATGGCACCTGAGGGTTATGTTGGTGAAGAGAAAGGAGAAGATGCCAACGATGGACATGAAACCATCAAGAAGGAGGAGTGAAGGGGAACAGCTACTAAGGAGGAGGAAGCAGCCACCAAGAAGAGTCAGACACCAACAGTGGTGTTGGTGAGGGATGAGGAGAAGGAAACCAACAGCTGGATTTCGAGGGGAGCTTCTGGAGGCTGGTGACATGGCTGAGAATGGATATTTTGAGTTGGGGGGAGGAATGACCATGGGAAAGACATTGCCTTTTAACGCAGAATCTGTGAGTAATGCTTTCTACCATCTCCATTTAGCTAGGACACTCTGTCCCATTCTTGTGGATGGAGACTTTGCCTAAATTATTCATGCCTTCATCTCCTCTCAGATAGATTACAACAATGCACTATACCTGGTCATGAAGTCTTCAAAGCTAAGGAAACTCCAACTAGTTGAGAACGCTGCAGTGCATCTCCTCAGCAACATGACGAGCACGTCAAACCTGTCCTTCACTCTATACACTGGCTTCCCCAAGCATTTTGAATCAAGTTCAAAGTTTCAGTCCTTAACTTCAAAGTACTCTGTGACCTCCCCTGGGTCTCTAAAAGATCGCCTAAAGCTTCAGGATGAACAGTGTGGTTAACAGCTTTGCTCCTGTGACACAAGAGAATTCTCATCAATACGAGTGAAGCTCATCAGTGCAAGAGACCGAACATTTTCCGGTGGTGGGTCAAGACTGTGGAGAGAGAACTTCCCCAGCAACTCAGGACCACAAAAAACCTCACCACCTTCCCCTCCAAGCGCAAGGCCCATTTCTTTGTCCTGCCTTCTCAAACATAAACATATAGCAACAGGTATATTTATAGCAAAAGACACACTACCAGAACAACTCTCCCCACTCTGGGCAGAAGATGAGAGAACAAACATCTCATTACTGTGGAGTCATGTTGCTTAATACAACTACTGGAAGGCTACTCAGATACTAGGGCAATTAATGTGGTATAAAAACCAATACAGAATAGCAACAGAATAGAAAAATTGTGTTGGAGACTTTGTGGATAGGGAGCCTTTCACATGACATACATTTTTACATGCATTTTAGTGTAGGGGGTAATGGTTAGATCAGACTCTCTCTCTTTCTAATTGCCATCTCCTCACTTTTCACAATCTTCGTCTTGGAACAGGTTTTCTAAAGAAGAAAGTGATTTCTTAAATGCAATTTCTATTCTACATACTGCTTCTGCGGGGTTTTGACCTTGACTGTTTTTCATAGCCAGTGCAAATTTAAACTAGCAGAGGGAATCTGGATCTACAGTTTTCTAGGTGTATTTCCAGTCCCAGTCTACAATGTACACTGCAGAGTATTTTAAGAAATGAACAGACAACAGTCAGCACTTCTAAAAAGAAAAATCTCTCTCCTTAGCCATTTAAGCTTTTGCAAGGAGTGCTTTAACACTTGAGCAAATTTCCACAGCTGCTTCAGGCATTACAATATGAAATAATTCTAACATGTTTCACTACATTAGGTTTAAGGAATAATACTCATTTCTCTTATCTAACATTGTCCCAGTCTCTTTGCTGAAATAAACTGATAGATGAAAAGAATTTTGGTTTTCTGTAATAGTAAATTATATTTCACACACACAGATTTGGAGGGTGTATGCATATGTATGATATACACACAGACCGGATGTACATACATATATGGACTTAAAATACACTTTACAAATAGTTAGTAATGTGAGAAGAACCATAAATTCAATAGGAATTCCTAAATGCTCAGTAATTTTGAATCAAATATTGGTTCAGGAACCTAACTTTAGACAACCATTTTTGAAAATCTTGGCTCATATTCTGCAGTAATCATAATTCCTTTGATCCATTCCTAGTATGTATGCTCTGACATTTTCTTAGCATATTTTTTGCCAGTAATTAACTTTAAAACCCAGGTGTCTCTCTCCATTTCTACTAATCACAACAAGCTTGAGAGCATGAAGTCTGAGCCTCTGCAGCATAGCCTAGGCAAAGTTTTATACCTAATGCAAAAGTAAGTAAGTAGAACAATCCATTCCATGTATTCTTGCTAGTACTCTTGAAACCTGGCCTCCAAGCCAGATCATCAGATTACAGTTTTAGTAAGGTGAAAGGATCCTGTTTGTATCACCAGTTGTTTGTTCTCACTACAGTTTCAGTAATTTCCCTCCTCCCTCTTTACATTGTGGGTGTGAAATGAGTGCACAAGAAAGGCACCAGCTTGACAGTCCTGAAGTATACCACTCCATTTTAGCATCATATCAGGTAAAGATCAGGCAAATGCAAGGCAAGCACCCTCAGACTCATAGCTAACTCTGATCTGAAGAGGCCACTTCAAGGGACGAAAGAAGAGTCTAGTTTTATTGGCCAGTTCAGTATTTTGCCTTTCAACTAAAACTTTCATCACAATTACCACTATGGAGATAGTTTGTGAGATGTGGAATCTTGCCCATGCAGAAATGGACTACCAAACAGCCATCAGAGGGTAGTAATTTTCACTCATAACCAGTGAGGGCTGGAGTTGAGCAAGAACCTGCTGATGAGACATGCTCTACCCCAAAATAGTCCAGTCCCAGCTACAATCACATTAACATGGATGGATTTATGCTTTACTTCGGCTGTTTTCATTATAACATATGCAACCCCTTATGCATTAGGTGAAAAAGCCACCAATGCACTGTGCTACTGTGCACATTTCTAGTCAACATTTTATCCTAGACCATGCCGTTTCCCTTCTATATTTCTTTAACAACCTCTGTAACTGGTGAGAAAAAGATAAAATAACCATCCTGTGAAAATACTCAACACTCGCATAGCTTTAGAGTAGTACAGCATGCCACTGTGTTTGACTACACAGGGCATTAAAATGTCAGATGTTCTATTTCCATTCAATCTTTGCAATGAGAACAAGAAATAGCAGAACATGAATCTATTCTCATGTTGTGGTGTTGTAACAATAATTGGAAATGGTCCAAACTTAATCCTCTCTCATTAGATTGTAATCTTGTAGTCTTCCTCAGAAGCCATTGAAGCTTTTTCCTGCAGCATGAATTCCTAAAAAGCACTTACAGTATATGAGAACCTTCTCTTTTTTTAATGGGCAAAGTTTGATAGCCAAGTAAATACAGCGAAAAGCTGTAATTTGAATTTATAGAAAAATTCCTTCTGCCCTCAAGTTAGAAAACCAAAAACCAAATGCAATCAATCAATTTCCTTACAGTGTTTTTCATGCCACGACAAATTATGGCTTTTACTTCAAGTGTGCAAGGCATGTCAGACAAAAGAGATTAAAAGGTCACAAGCACTGTAATACTGTGAGCTACTGTTTAGCCCATTGAGCAAACAACTCATCTTTCCTTGACTACAGCCACTGGTGGTTTATTGTCTAATATTTTATTTATTCCTCCCTTTTGGGGCTGACGGATTGAGCATAACTTCTACATTACCTTATTAATGCAAAAGGAACACATTGGTTTTCCTCACTGTAACATATTTTGAGAAAGTATTTGAGTACATACTGAACCAAATAGGGTTTTAGGGTGAGGCAGAAGTATGCCATTAGCTGTCTGTGTCACCTGATCACATCTGCATATCCATTATAGTGACACTCCCCAGGGGTACTCAGTTTTGTGAGGCACACCAACACCACCTGCCCTTAACATGAGGCAGCTTTGTCTGTACCACTATGGATCAGCTCCTTGAATCCAGCAGCCTCTGGCAACAGAAGCAGGCCTCACTTTCTCTGTACAGGTGGTGACAGGCACAAACCAACCCCTGTGTCCTCCAAGCGGTCCCTGTAGCATCAAGCCCCTTACTGAACATACACAGAATTACCAGGCCTGCTATTCCCAAAAGATCAGTACACACCAGCTTTAAGATACAGCTCAGGACCACAACCTTGTTTAACACCACAGCACTTAGATATATTTATAGTGAAAACAAGAATAAGTTTCAGGGGATAGCTGTGTTGGTCTGTATCCACAAAAACAACAAGGAGTCCGGTGGCACCTTAAAGACTAACAGATTTATTTGGCCATAAGCTTTCATGGGTAAAAAAACCCTTTCTTCAGATGCATGGAGTGAAAATTACAGATGCAGGCATTATTATATTGACACACGAAGAGAAGGGAGTTACTTCACAAGTGGAGAATCAGTGTTAACAGGGCCAATACAATCAGGGTGGATGTAGTTCACTCCCAATAATAGATGAGGAGGTGTCAATTCCAGGAGAGGTAAAGTTGCTTTTGTAGTGAGCCAGCCACTCACAGTCCCTATTCAAGCCCAAATTGATGGTGTTAAATTTGCAAATGAATTTAATTCTGTCGTTTCTCTTTGAAGTCTGTTTATGAAGTTTTTTTTGTTCAAGTATGGCTACTTTTAAATCTGTTATAGAATGTCCAGGAAGATTGAAGTGTTCTCCTACTGGTTTTTGTATGTTACCATTCCTGATGTCCGATTTGTGTCCATTTATTCTTTTACGTAGAGGCTGTCCGGTTTGGCCAATGTACATGGCAGAGGCGCATTGCTGGCACATGATGGCATATATCACATTAGTAGATGTGCAGGTGAATGAGTCCCAGATGGTGTGGCTGATGTGGTTGGGTCCTCTGATGGTGTCGCTAGAGTAGATATGGGGACAGAATAGGCAACGAGCTTTGTTACAGGGATTGGTTCCTTGGTTAGTGTTTCTGTGGTGTGGTGTGTAATTGCTGGTGAGTATTTGCTTCAGGTTGGGGGGCTGTCTGTAAGCGAGGACTGGCCTGCCTCCCAAGGTCTGTGAGAGTGAGGGATCATTTTCCAGGATAGGTTGTAGATTGTTGAAGATGTGCTGGAGAGGTTTTAGCTGGAGGCTGTATGTGATGGCCGGTGGTGTTCTATTATTTTCCTTGTTGGGCCTGTCCTGTAGTAGGTGACTTCTGGGTACCTGTCTGGCTCTGTCAATCTGTTTCCTCACTTCCCCAGGTGGATATTGTAGTTTTAAGAATGCTTTAAGTTTTAAGAATAAGTTTATTACCAAACATTCCAGTAATAGTAAGAATACTGAAAACAAAATGGTTACATACAGAACAAAACCATAACTTGCTTTCTAGAGACTAACATTAATAAACAGGTTAACCTGCTGTCTAAAGAAGTTTAATCTCACCCAAAGTTTTCGTCAATGTTTTTAACCAAGCCTGGCTGAGACTCGGAGACTCCTTTTTCATGAAGCAAAACTTCCGTCTTTTTAATTCTACAGTAAAGGGTGCCTGGGCATCTTCTCTGCCCCCCAAATATAGTCAAGCAAACATTTGAAGTGCACCTCTAAATAAGGTTTTCCTCCCCCACTGTTCTTCTCTCTCAACGTTTGTTTCTCTGAAGTTCTTACAAACCTTCAATTGCATTCAAGTTCAGATTGGTATCATGAAATCCATTGTGAATGAGACAATATTCAGTTTATATGTGAAGAGATAGATGAATATCTGTCTTGTCTGACAGAAAATCTGTTTTTCACCTTTGCTGGTGATCAGCACCTGCAAACTTTAAAAACATATTTTCACTATATATACACATAACTCCTTACATAGCATCTGTACATACATTTCACAATGATTTTGAAGTCCAGAGTGACACAGGCTTTTATTCAAGAGCTCACTTGACACTCCTGGGTGAACTAGAACATACACACTAGACTCATGGGAGCCCTATAACCCCTCTGTATCCCGTTGCCAGTGGCATTAAGAAGTTCTTGGGTCACTCATTCACCTCTACCCCACACATGCTCCAGTTTAGTACTTCCTTTTAAAAAAGCTGAAAATGAAATTTTTGTAAGTGTACGTAGTATTTCAACCATAATGATCCCAACGTGCCTGACAAATGGTATAGGATAAAGGAATCATTTCTCTCCCTACTAGCTTGGAAACATCATGGGGTAGAATGTGGCAGTTGAGCTGTTTTAACACAGCACAACAATGCACAAAGTAATTTAGGACAAGTAATGAAGAAGAATACTTTATCCAACTGAAGCTGCAGTGGAATTGGAGGTAGGAAAAGTTTAATCACCCCAAAAATGTAATCTGAACAAGACTCTGGGGTTTATGCCCCTAGTCTTATGAAAAGTTCTACTGGATTTTAAGGTCTGATCCTGCAATCAATTATGCATGGAAGCATCTTGAGAGCAATTCCAATAATTTCAATAGGACCTTTCAGGTGAGACAAGTTATTCATACGTATAATTGATGAAGTCCTAAATAACCAGAAGTAGCCATAAGGGCTTTGGGTTTTACATCTCATCCAAAAGATAGCACCTCCTTCATCAAGCATAACATCATGCTGACACATTAGATCACTGCAGATTTGGTAGGAAGTATGCTTCATTATTATCCAACAGTGATATGGGCACAAATTAATATACCACGAAGCAAGCTAAAACAAAATGGTGCTGTCTTCAGAGTGTTTAACTATTGTTAAACTTTTTCTGGATAATCAAATATGAAGTCTGAAAGTTAGAGATGATGGATTAATCTTCAAGTGTGTAAAAGTAGCAGTACTGTATTTTTACATACAATAACGCCACAGTATAACCAAGTCGAAAAACTTTCGGTATCTCATCCACTTTATTAGCAGCTCCCTTTTTCTGGTGGAGAGATGATTCCACTAGACATCACTTTCTTAAATTACTTCACAGAGCTACAGTTTTAGCCACTGCACTGTAAGCGTCTTTCAGGTTTTGCTTTTACGCTTGGATATTAATCCAATTTGTTTCTTGTACACAAACATTTGAAGGAGTTCATTTCGAGTATCAGACACCACATTAATTCTTGACCAGTCTAACAGCATTTTATCTTGATGATTCCTTTCCTAACAATGAAGGCCCATTACCTTTTGTTATATGAACAATTCCAGTTCTGATGCCTTACTCTTATTTGCCATTTTTTTTGTTAAAGCTCTGACTTGGCATTTCCAGTGTTTCATAAGTACATATTTCAAATGCACAGCTACTGTTGCAGGATGTAACACTTAGAAAGAGGAATAGTTTCTTATACCAAACTCATTGAAATTACAAAGTTGGCTGTCTTTGATCAATTTCTATTATGACTCTTGTAATTTATACTTACTGTATTTTAGTTTTGTACAGATGTTAATGGTTTCCTGCACACTTGCTATTACAGTACTGTAGAAAATTGCTTCCAAAAACTTGTGGTTGCAGAAGGATAGGGCCATTTTTCCCCTTTAAATTACACTGGTTTAATCCAGAGTAAATCTGTTGAATGAAGTGCAGTTATTCTGGATTTACTTTAAGTGCACCTAGGAATAGAATTTGGTCCATAAAGTCTAAAGAAGAGGAACTTGAGCTCCTATCCATCAAACTCCAAACATTGTATGCTGCATACTAAACAAGACATGCAACAGTTTAGAACATCCATTCTTCAGAGCCCTTTGGATTTCTGAATGCTTTTGAATCTTAATTCCTTTATGCCTTAAATGTTCACCTTTTTTCCTTTGCAAGGCACAAAGCACATTTCTGAGCCTTTTTGATGGCATAAACCCTTGTTCTAATCTCTTGTACTTAAAAACAACTATTTTTTAATGTTAATAATCTTCAAAAACTAGCTAGACATTTGCCTGTCTATCAAGAGATATACTGGATTATCTGTAATTAACAAAATACAAGGCACAGCTCATCCAGAGCATTGGAGTGTCATTCTCTGATTATGTCACACAGATCTTTATCTGCTCAGACCAAACTTTACATTTCATCTTCTTTTAATCACTTCCTACTAGCGCCTTCTAAAGTGGATCAGGCTATTAATTGCAACCTTCTGTAATTTCCCTTTAAAATAATTTCAGTTTTGGGAACCAAAATGGGATTGCCACAACTTTTTTTTTTTAAACAACATTCACAACAGCAAACCATTTTCTTAAATAACTCACTTTTGACAGATGTTTTAGAGACATCACAGATCACCATGGTGGATTTTACTAGTTTCCAGATAGGAATGAGTAAGGATTTTATGGTAGGGGGGATGGATGGATTTTTTAAATGCTTGTGCCCAAACTTTTTAACATTTGTGGGGGAGTGAATTTTGAAAGAGGTAGAATTTTTCTAAAAACTTGCAATAGTTTGTATGGTACAATCTGGACTCTGATAAAACACATTTTCCACCTTAACTCCTTTTTAACAACTTCTTGGTTTGAAAAATCTATAGAATGAATCCTTTTCATCCTAAAGTACTGGGGATTCTGCATGCATGCTAGTGGGGCAGGGTTTGGCCACCTCTAAAATATAGCTCTATTTGAAAGGACAGGTATTTCCTAGGCAAGATTACAATTCAGTGCAGCTCTTCATAACCTTCCCTTCACTTCCATCATTTTATTTTTAGATATTCTGTAGATAGGCTGTTACATTTTTCTGATACAGCTCTTCTCCATTACACCCCAAACTAACTGCTGAAGTGAAGAGATAAGGCACCCATTATATAATTTTCTATTTACTGCAGGCCTCTGGTCTTTCAAAATATGTTTTCCCATTTCCGATTGTGCCTCTCCTCAGATGCGTGACAAGGTTTCACTAGGAACTGATAGTCAATCCAAAAAAACTGTGCACTTTTCCACCACCTGCAATCACCAATATTAATTCCTGGCAATAACGAGTTAAAAATTGTTTTAATCCCCCCACTCCCCGCAATTTATAAAAACAAACAAATAATTAACTGAAATTTTTCACTTTTAATTTAATTATTTGGTGAAAGAAATGACTTAATTCAAACAAATTTTGTTTAATTTAAAAACATGATTTGAGGGTTTTTTTTATTCCACCCCTTTTCTTTCTTTAATTCCTTTTTTCACACTTTTCCAATGTAAAGAAGTAAAAAAGTATTAGAATGTGTTAGTAAATCTAGTGGTTAATTAAGCTCTAATGTACTTCAGTATAAGATATCAGTTGGATTTAGCTGAACCCCAAAAAATAACACTAACATATTAAGAATCATATAGTACCCAGTTTATATTGTCAAATGATTTAAAAAAAAATCTCATTCCCTTTTCCATTGCCTATGAGAAGTAATAAGGACACTGCCAGTGAAAGTGTTTGAGTTTCCGGAAGTGAAGTGACATCAGAATAGTAACTACAACCAGATACTTAAAAAAATAGATCAAAAATGGCTGATTATGAAACTTATTTAGGAATTAAGGGGAAGATAAATATTGCTTTGTGACTCAATTAAAAACCCTCTCTCTTCTCCCATCTCTATGCTATTCTTTTCCTTCCTCTATGTTTTTACATTTTAGTTTTGTAACTAATTATTGATTGTGTAAAGTCAGTTAGCGATAAGGTACAACATGTATGAAAGATATTATATAAAGTTGGGCCCTGATCCTGCAAGTTGTTCCAGGTAAGTAGATCTCTGCGGCCACCTGGAGCCAGTGTGGATTTCAGTTGGTCTACGTGTGAGTATATGCATGTTCAGGGTCTTAAGTTGTACTATAAATAATGTAACATACAGTGATTATGTTAAAAAGTTGGCTTTTGAATATAAGAAGAAAGCTTTCTGATTCACACTTATTAACGTCCTTATTATCTTTGTCATTCTAGTGATTTTGTTTTAGTTGAGACTCTTACAGCCTGAATGATATGGTGTATATAGCAAATACACATCATCACAAGAGTTCACTAGGAACGAGTTACTGCTTTAGTATAAATGTGTGGTTTCCACTTGAATGATGATAGCAGCAGGGTACAGTGCTAAATCAAAAGAAAGAAAGCACCAATAAACCTGTTAAAATTCTGATTTGTGTCCACTTTACAAAGCGTACAGTATATAGATAACATATGCAGTGTGTTAGTGCAATGATTTTTTTAGCATGAAAATGGGATGGTCACATCACATTCAAGTGGTTACATTCTCAATAAGTTATGTGGGTCACCTCAAACAGGTGACATCTATACTGTCACATGTCTTCGCACATTTTCTTCATGCTATAAGTTAGAGATGTTAATTAAAAAAAAGAGTTTTCAATTTTCACGGCACTTTTTGTTTAAATTGTCTTCTTTCTAAAGACAGAGCTTAGTTACCATATGCGGGTCTTGGGGTGACAGAACACTTAGAATAAATGTTTAAATCCTCCAAATTATCTATCACAGCTTTTCTATATATTAGGGTGTTGTGATGCTCTGTACCTTGGGGGAACACTCAGCGACCCCATGTTCATCCTTGTAAAATGATTGTGTGGTATCCAATGCAAAGTTTGTCATGTTGGGTGTTTTCAGAAGGCTCATGATGCACTGAGCAAGGTTATTATAGTGATGTTATAGTAATTGTTACAGTAATGTTATAGGTTATAATTTCATGTATATAGTTATGAGGCTGAAAATGAATCCTCATGGCTTAAAGCAAGCCCAGGCAAAAACTCTCCAAGAACAGAGGCAGTTCACACCTCACCAGGGCAGGTATGGGACAAACCCAGCCCAGCCTCACAGGAACAAAGGATGCTGGCCTAGGCAGCAACCAAAGAATCTGTTAGATTCTTGAGGGAGTCACCCTCCTTCCTTTGGTCAGTTTGGAACGGCAATGAGGTAATGCTCACCTGACCCCTGGGGGGGAGGAGAGGCAAAGAAAAGAGAGAAGAAAGGACATGATAAAAGGGAGATGCATTTGCCATGCTCTCTCTCTCTCTCTCTTGCACCGCCATCTATAGACACCACACACGAAGTGACTGAAGCGCTGATCAAAGGGGAGAGCCTGGCTGAAGAGCAACCAGCCAGCCTGTGGTGAGAAGCATCTAAGTTTGTAAGGGCATTGAAAGTGTTAAGATCAGCTTAGAATGCCTTTTGCTTTTATTTCATTTGACCAAATCTGAATTGTTATGCTTTGATTTATAATCACTTTAAAATCTATCTTTATGGTTAATACATCTGTTTGTTTGATTTGAAGTGTGTCAGAGTCTCCCCTTGGGATAACAAGCCTGGTACATATCAATTTCTTTGTTAAATCGACAAACTCATATAAGTTTGCAGCATCCAGTGGGCATAACTGGACACTGCAAGATGGAGGTTCCTAGGGATGTGTCTGGGACCGGAGATATTGGCTAGTGTCATTCAGGTGCACAATCCAAGGAGCAGCTTACATGCCAGAGGCTCTGCGTGAACAGCCCAGGAGTTGGGGTTCTCACAGCAGAGCAAGGCAAGGCCAGCTCCCAGAGTCAAGGATTGGAGTGACCTAGCAGATCACCAGTTCAGATAACACCAGAGGGGAATGTCACAGTGGCACAGTGAACAGGGTGTATACGCAGCTTGTTACTCCAAGTGCAGTTCACACTTTAAGCACTGATATTTGCGATTTTAAGTGAGTCTTAAGTGCAGTGGCTAAGAACAGTCAGGAGGAGGTCACAGTTTTGTTATTTTCTGTTTATTTCAGGTGAACAAAATAAGCACAAGAAAGCAGAAAAATGACTACCAGTGAGGCAGCTACAAAACTAGAGCTGGTGAGACTGGAAGCGGAAGAGAAGGAAAAAGACCATGAGTTTCAAATGTGGTAGGCGGAAATGAGGCTCAAAGAAGCCGCTGCAGCCAGGGAAACTATGGAGGCTGAGGCAGCCAGGGAGGCATCCAGAGAGGGAGCTGCACACAAAAGTGCCATGGAAGAAAAAGATAGAGAGAGAAAGAAAAAAGAGAAAGAGTAAGAGAGCAGGAAGAAAGAGAGAGAGAGAGAGCGCGAACACACCAACTGGACCTGCTAGAGAAGCAGAACCAGAACCTCCCCTTTCCCCCGACCCCAACGACTCCCATCACTCCAAAAATCCACAAATGGGAACGCTTATGTCCTGCATACAGTGAAGAGGATGATATTGCTGAATATCTGATTACCTTCGAAAGGCTGTGTGTAATGCATGAAATCCCTGATACGAGAGTTCCTACCCTGATTGCGAAATTAACTGGTAAAGCTTGAAATGTGTTTAATGGAATGCCTGTTGAAGATGCTTTAGACTACTGTAAATTTAAAGATACTTTTTTGCGAAGTTTTCAGATTACCCCTGAAACATATCGAGTTAAATTTAGGAATCTTAAGAGGGATATTGGTATGAGTAGTGGGGAATATGTAAACAAAATGAAAGATTTGTTGGGAAAACAGGTGAGGGGCAAAGAGGTGGCAAGTTTTGAGGGAATGTTGGAACTTTTTGCTCGAGAGCATTTCCTAAGCATAAAGGCTGATGTAAAGCAGTGTCTATGGGACAAAGATGTAAAGTTTGTGGATGAGAGCAGATGCCTTTTTTAGCTGATGCCTTTAAACAGAATCAGGAGATTTTTGAGGGTAGGCCACAGAAAGAGGGCTATAAAACTGGTGGGAAGGGAGGATCCCATTTTGCCCCTGAGAAGGGGGTTGGGAGCCTTAACATTCTCTTACCCAAAAACATTCCTCTAACCCTCATCCCAAATCTCCTGTAAAAGTAGAAGAGCCCAATAGATGCTACCAGTGTAATTCCATTGATCACCTGAGGAATAAATGCCCTGTGCTAGGAGGAAGCAGGCAAACGATAGCTCATGTTAGTTCTGCTGTCCTCAACACAGAACCCCCCCCAAGCAATTGAAACCTATCATATTGGTTCTGTGAGGTTAGCCTCTGCAGAACCAGATATGGAGCATGTTAAGGCTGTCCAAATTGATGGCAGGGAATACTTGGGGCAGAGGGATACAGTGGCCCAGATCTCTCTGGTTAAGCAGAGTGTGGTCCCAGAGGCCAGTATGTTGCCTGGCCAAGTGGCAGAGATTGTGGGGGGTGGGCAAAAGCAAATTCCTCATACCTCTAGCTAAAATCCATGTGGTGTGGGAAGGCTTGGAAAGTTTTGACTGTGGGGGTAACGGAACACCTCCTATTCGACCTGCTCCTTGGTAATGATTTTTTTCTGAGTAGCTCAGGTTAAAGTATTTGCCTGCAGCAGGAGGGAGTGTTATGCTGGGACCCCCGAGGGAAAGGGTAAGGTCTCAGGAACTGCTGAGAATGGGAGAGTCTCCTTGATTCTTCTGCAGCAGGGGGAAATCACATGCTTCCAGACCAACTCCCGCACTGCAGCTGGAGGCAATACCACATCAGGAAGGGATGGGGGTATAATGCCTGCCAGGGAGAGAACTGTCCAGGTTGTTAGCTGCCAGCAGGTTGCAGCTGAACCAGAGGCAAAACCGGCTCTAGGGAGTATAGAGAAATGTGTCCCAGAGGAGAACCCAGAGAAGGGGCAAGGGATCTCAGAAACTACTGAGGTGGGCGAGGATTCCTGTGACTCTGTAACACAGGGAAGCAGTGTGCTTCCAAGTATGGGAGGGGCTGAGACTAGTTCCTTTCCAGTAGAGGGCAACATGCCCTCAGGCGCAGGGGCAGGAGGTGCTGTTGGGGATTAAGGAAACTGTCCCAGTTGTTAGCTGGCAGAGTTCTGCATCTGAATAAGAGACAGAACCCTTCCTAGGGAGCACAGAGAAATGTGTCTTAGGAGGGGGCCCAGAGGAGGAAACTGGGGAAGGAATAGTGGGGGTACAGGAATGTCTCCTCACTAGTCACTTACGGCAGGATGGCCCAGGACACTAGGAGGATGGCTGGGTCAGCATCTGTGCACCCAGGCACTCAGCCTGTGACCCAGGTTTTGAGAAGGAACGGTGTAACTGACCTCCTGGAGGGGAGCAGTCACACAGCTGACTTCTCAGGGACAGAGAAAGGGGTGGCAGAGGGTATCCCAATCCAGGTCCCAGGTTTTCAGAATGCTATTTCTGATACGTTTTCGGAAAGTAACTGTGTCTCTTTAGATCAAGTTGCAGCTCAACACCTGTGACAGCAGAGGAGTTGAGACCAGGAAATTGCCAGGTGGTAGTTTCTGAGAACAGAAATGACCCAACTGACAGAGAGGGGAGTGTTTTCCCCCAGGATGGTGAAAGACAGGGAGCATTTATGGGAAAGCTGCTGGGAAAAGGTGCATCTGATCAAAGGGTAAATACACCTAGCCCAGAGCGGACAGATCACAGCCCTCTAGGGGCAGGGAAGGACTCAGTGCTGGGAGGGGGAAACACCGGGTAACCCCAAAAGAGGCGCTGGATTTTCTACATGTGTACAGTCCTGGGGTTGGGAGACCACTCCCCAAAGGCAGCCAATGTGCAGGATCCCCCTGAACACCTATCTTGCCAAAACCTGTGCCACCAGAATTCCAGAAACATGATTAAATTAAGAGCCCACACGGAGGGGAACACTGGAGGGAAAGAAAAGCCAGAGACTTGTTACGTGGGAGAGAGTCAAAGGACACCATGGGTAATGAATAAACTAACCTCAAACTATACTATCTGAACAGAGAGTGTGGTATATTAAAGACACTTGTAAATGCACATCTGTGATAAAAAATTGGTATTAATGTTAAGTTTTGGGTATAAGAATTTTAACATGGATGTTAAACCTTATGATAACGCTACTTTTCAATTAATACCTGTAAACAGGTTTAAAGCTTATCACACCAGAGAAACCATAAAAACCTGGTTTACTGTGTGTGAAGAGGGGAAACTGAAGCACACCGTCTCATGGCCTTAATGGCTGGATGCCAAGAGAACTATAACACTAACTACCTTCAAGCTAGTCAGTGACTAACCCCCTTGCAGTAAACTAAGAGGGGATTTGTGACACTCTGTACTTCAGGGAGAACACTCAGCACCGCCATGTTCATCCTAGTAAAATGATTGTGTGGTATCCAATGCAAAGTTTGTCATGTTGGATGTCTTCGGAAGGCTCATGATGCACTGTGTTGTTATTGGTTGTTACAGTAATTGTTACAGTAATGTTATAGGTTATAATTTCATGTATATAGTTATGAGGCTGAAAATGTATCCTCCTGGCTTAAAGCAAGCCCAGGCAAAAACTCTCCAAGAACAGAAAGGCAGTTCACAACTCATCAGGGCAGGTATGGGACAAACCCAGCCCAGCCTCACAGGACGCTGGCCTAGGCAGCAACAAAAGAATCTGTTAGATTCTCGAGGGAGTCACCCCCCTTCCTTTGGTCAGTTTGGAACTGCGATGAGGTAATGCTCACCTGACTCTGAAGCAGGAGGGGGAGAGGGGGAAAGCAAAGAGGGAAGAAAGGACATGCTAAACGGGAGAGATATTTGTCATACTCTCTCTCTCTCCCACCTCCATCTACAGACACCACACACCAAGCGACTGAAGTGCTGATCAAAGGGGAGAGCCTGGCTGAAGAGCAACCAGCCAGCCTGTGGTGAGAAGCATCTAAGTTTGTAAGGGCACTGAAAGTGTTAAGATAAGCTTAGAATGCAGTTTGCTTTTATTTCATTTGACCAAATCTGACTTGTTATGCTTTGACTTATAATCACTTAAAATCTATCTTTATAGTTAATAAATTTGTTTGTTTATTCTACTTGAAACAGTGCATTTGGTTTAAAGCATGTTAGAGACGCCCCTTGAGATAACAAGCCTGATACATATCAATTTCTTTGTTAAATTGATGAACCCATATAAGCTTGCAGCGTCCAGCGGGCATAACCGGACACTGCAAGATGGAGGTTCCTAGGGTTGTGTCTGGGACCGGAGATATTGACTAGCATCATTCAGTTGCACAATCCAAGGAGCAGCTTACATGCCAGAGGCTGTGTGTGAACAGCCCAGGAGTGGGGGTTCTCACAGCAGAGCAACGTAAGGCTGGCTCCCAGAGTCAAGGATTGGAGTGACCTAGCAGTTCACTGGTCCAGATAACACCAGAGGGGAACGTCCCAGGTGTCATGAGTTTAAAGCCTCCAAAATCACTAGGATTCCATACAATTGATTATACGTACACAACACAGGAAAGCCTGTACTCCCAGTTTTTTTAAAGAGAGGGATAAAGCTCCCATTGGAAAATTTGCAGGTAGACACTAGGGGCTAGATTTTCAAAAGCACCTAGGAATCTCATTGACTTCAACACGTCTTAGGTGCTTTTGAAAATCTCATTAGGCACCTAACTACCTCTAAAATCTGGCCCTAAAAGAACAGAAATCTCATTGAGGCTCCCCTCCGAGTTTTCTTCTGAGCTCTTCTTTTGGTTGGGGAAGTGAGGGCAGGGACACAAAGTCCGGAGATCCGAGAGAATCTTCACAAAGACTTTGAGTTTCCACAATGGCAATCTTCCCCCCTTCTGTTATTGGTAGAAGTAATGGCTGTGAAAGATTAGTGAGAGGAATGCAGACGAGATCATCAAAAAGTAAAATTAAATGCTCTTGATCATATGATTGCAGAAATAAACAAATATATCAGAGGACTAGCAGCAACAAATCAGTTCTCCATTATCAATCTATATATGAAAAGGCATAGGTGCCAACTCCATGGGTGCGCTGGTACTGGAGCATTCACGGGGAAAAAACCAGGGGGTGTTCAGCACCCACCAGCCACCTGCTGATCAGCTGTTCAGTGGTCCCTGCCAATCAGCTCCTCACCTCCCACCTGCTGCCGATCAGCAGTTCGATGGTGGGCGGGAGGTGCTGGGGGGGGAGTGGTAGGAGCCAAGGTGGGAAGAGGCAGAGTAAGGGTGGGGTGCGCTTGGAGGAGGGGGCGAAGTGAGAACAGAAAAAGGT
The DNA here is from genome assembly GCF_028017835.1 of Emys orbicularis. Taxonomy (NCBI): domain Eukaryota; kingdom Metazoa; phylum Chordata; order Testudines; family Emydidae; genus Emys; species Emys orbicularis. The sequence continues at coordinate 196,820,750 of NC_088684.1, forward strand.
GGGGGGAGGTGAAGCCCCGGGGTATGGGGCAGAGCAGGGGCTGGAAGAGGGGGGGAGAGGCCTTGGGGGAAGATTCGGAGTGGGGGCAGGGCCTAGGGGTGGAGCACCCCGGGGAAAGCTGAAAGGCACCTGTGTGAAAAGGAACAAATGTTATATAGATGTAGTGGCACCACTAAAGCAATATCAGAGTTAAGGCTGAGTTGGGTATATGTGAACTAACAGCATTCCATTGGTAACTTTTTCTTGATGTAGTACAATGCCTCTAAAAGGAATAATGTTTTCTGAAAGGAAGAAGGGACTCGTATGCTGTTATCATTACTCAAGCAGTAACAGTACATTTATGCTAAGGCAGTAATTCCTTCCCAGTGATCTCTTATAAAAGGCATTCATGCAATATGCATTCATTTATATTCCATGTCATTTACACTACAGGAGACTGAATACACAAATCACTAAAACTACAAAGGAAATTAGGAAATATGATCTTGTTGAGCATCGGTCGTTCTACTGTGAATGTCAGCACTTTTCTGATTCAAAATAAATGGTGGATTTTGTTTTCTGAGTAAGAAAAAGGGGGAGGAACATGTGCAATGAATATTTTCTTTTCTATAGTGATTCTACTAGAATTCTCAGGCTTGTTCAGTTGTCATCCACTATAAAACAGTGTGAAATTTCTCTGTTTTTGCTTTGAGTTTCACCATAAAAATCTCAACAGGTGTCCACAGGGGAACATTTTATGCCTGAGGCTCACACTCATACCTAGCAGAAAAACGGTGGACTTTACCTTGCAAGTTGTTGAATGCCTCCTGCAAATCGCTGAGCTCCCTCAACTCCCATTGACTGTAATGGCACTAAACGGTGTTCAGGCCTTCACAGGATCAGGCTTATGTTAGGTCTTCACTTGTAATGTCATATACATAGCTATGACAGACACATTTTAAAAGTAACTTGCTTGTCTAAGGTCTTCTGCCTCTGGCTCCTAACCTGTCCTGATGGGACAGTGATAAAACCTGCAACACTTCTATTTTATGATTGATAGAATATAGTGAGTTAATTGAATTGTCTCCCCCAACAGCCACTGCCATTGCCAGTGCCTACAGCCTTAATAAATAATGGCCAAACTTTTCAAACCCAGGTACTTAAAATTAGGCTTTTATACATAGTTAGGTACCTACATACAAGTAGCCTGGTTTTGAAAGATGCTGAACACCTGCAGTCTCCCAAGTGAATTCAACTGAAGTTGTGGTAGGTCAGCTGCTCTGAAATTCAGGACATGAATAATTTCTAAATATTATATTTTCCTATAAACATTTTTATAGATGCCACAAGGGTGTTTTTCAATCTCCAGTGCAAAGGGGAATAGTCTACAAGACAAAGGTGAAATCCTGGCCGCATTGAAGGCAGAGGGGAAACTCCAATAGGGGCAGGATTTCATTCCAGATCTCTAATTTTGCTGCTGCTTCTCCTTTTGTAATGTACGGACACTCATCCTAAATAAACTTACTTTTACATTGCTTCTGAAAAGCCAGCATGTAATTATAAATACAAAAGAAAAACATAAAATTAATAAAAAGCAAATTATGAACACAAGATTTCATTACACTGTGATCTTTTAGTAGTTTCTTTTCAAAAGCGTGGATGTTATCTATCACCTTGCAGATAGCAAGCTCAATGTTAGTGATGCAGCACGACTGAAGTTGCTTAGTAAAGGCAGGAGAGTTACAGTGAGAGAGCGGAGGATAGACGCTGATAAAATGCGGTCATGTCATGTAGCCAGGTGATCTCAGGAATGAGTAAGCTTACAACAATCATGCTATAAAGCATGAAATGGAGGAGAAATTTAGCTAATTTATAAGGAAATGAGGAAATAAATAAATGTTTGCTGGACTTGTAAACCAATGGCTTTCAACCTTTCCAGACTACTGTACCCCTTTCAGGAGCATGATTTGTCTAGGGTACCCCCAACTTAAACCTCACTTAAAAACTACTTGCTTATAAAACCAGACATAAAAATACAAAAGTGTCACAGCACACTATTACTGGAAAATTGCTTACTTTCTCCTTTTTACCCTATAATTATAAAATAAATCAATTGGAATATAAATATTGTACTTACATTTCAGTGTACAGTATATAGAGCATTATAAACAAGTCATTGTCGTATGAAATTTTAGTTTGAACTGACTTCGCTAGTGCTTTTTATGTAGTCTGTTGTAAAACTAGAGAAATATCTAGATGAGCTAATGTACCCCCTGGAAGACTTCTGAGTACCATGGTTGAGAACCGCTGTTGTAAACTGAATAGCATGCTGCACTGCCATTAAGACAGCCTGTGTTCCAGGAGAATCTAAGGACTTGATCTCGAGACTGGCATAATGGAGTGAAAAAACATTCACTATGGAGTGTATTGCGCCATGTAAAACTGGATAGCTCTTGTGATACTGTGAATTATGAAATAATAATAGCTCCAATGTTATATATTTGTCACTATTGTAATCCTGCTATGCCAATCTGCACTACTTGAAACTTCTAGACACTTTTCGAGGATAACCACAAATAAAGGTTATTACAGTAAATGCACCTGAGGTTACAAAAGAAAGAAATCACTATGTTGAGGTCAGAGAGAACTGGCCATAGCTTCTTGGACAACTGATGCAAAAATGGACTGTAATACACACAAGGTGTATGGTCTTAAGGTTAAGAAACTGAAATCTAGGTACAATTCTGAGCACTGTCATAGACTTAATGTTTGGCCTTGGATAAATCACTTAATCTCCCTCTGCTTCAGTTCTCCATTTGTAAAATGGAGATAGTAATGTTTCCGTATTCCAACTATCTGTCTTCCTGTCTATTTAGAATGTAAGCTCTTCAGAACAAGGATTGTCTTTTATTAGGTGTATTCATAATACCTACTACAATTAGTGCCAAGAGTTATCAGCTGTGACCTCTTGTGATACAAATAATAATAAAAGACGACACTGAGTAATCCAGGAGCAGACATGGCTCTAATAGAACCCCAGGACAGACTAGTTTTCTGTTGCAGAACACTGATTCATCTACATCAAAATGTTTTGCAGTGACAGTTAGATTTCTACAGAGGTCCAATGGAACCCTAGATTGAAGCCTGTCCTGTTTCTGGCCAGCTTAGCTGCCTGGAGGATTGCTGAGCAGCCTAGACTTCCAGGCTCTTCAATCTTTGGCAATTTACTTGGCAGGCTGATGGGGAGCAGAGAGTCTGGAAAACCTGGGTGCCCCAGCTCCCAAGCTCCTAGCCTCCTCTGCAGCTTGCATGGTTGTTTGACAAGGAGCCAGGAGCCTGGAACAGTAAATTCCCAAGCTCATAGGCTTGCAGCCAGAGTGATAGTTCCAGGGTAGCACTGCAAACCAAACAGACTGCCCCAGAGTCATAGACCCCAGGGCTTTCCCTTAAGCAGAGGATTTCAAAATTTTGGTTTTAATTCTAAATAGGGACAAATCCAAATATTGAAATGCTTCATGAAATGGAATTAACTTTCTCAACTCTTAGGTCACTCAGATGCTTCTGAAAATTCCACCCCACCATCTATTCGTTTCTCTCTCAGTTTGTCTTACATTTTAGCCAGATTGAGACTAAGCACTGTTGTACGTATTCACTGCCCTGTCTTCACTGGGCACTGGAGGAGAACAAACAGTGCAGTATCTCAATTAAAAACAAAAAAAAGGAGATACAGATCATCTGCTCTGCAGGCCAACATATCTATTTCCTGTCACAGTCAGACATGCACATTGAACAAGATCAATGACAAGTTAGAGCTCTCACAAAATGTATCATCTTGCCTGCACAGGGAACTCCCCACAATGAACATACTTATTGCCCCCCATCTCCTTCAGAAACATAATATCAAAGTTGAGTGGATGGACTTGTCAGTGAAACAGAGGGCTCTCTGCTGCTCAGAACAATTTTAAGTAACATGCAAAAGGTAACAGCTATCTCATCTGCCAATACTGCATATCACAACATATCCACCAGTCTAGTGCAATGCGACAGAATTCCTCTGGAAAGAAGAGCTAGAATGCACAATGTAATCACTAGAACATTTTTCTAGAGTGAAAACAGAGATGGACCAGAGCTACAAAGTTTAAATCTGGGGAACTTCCCCCCCACCTCCACAAGTAGCATTTAGTTTCCACCAAATATTGAAATTGGGGCTAGCAGAGAAGGTCAACTGAGATCTAAACTTCCTCTACATTTAAGGGTGCTCACACTTAGAGATTTGGTTCAGTCCTGCCTCTTTCTAGGTGAAAGTACATTAAAAATTGTATTTTGAAATACAGTTTTATTCACTTCATTAAATTACCTCTCAGTCAAGATATTCTTGAAGTACAAGGAATAGAAGAGTCAGATGTATTCCTATGTAAGGCTTAGAAAGAGAAAAATAGTAGCAGATGGGAAAGAATTACTTAATTCACAAAGAGGACAGCTACAGAAGATTTGAGAAAGAAATTCCATTTTTTACTGTGGAAAATAAGACACTAAAATCCCAAAGGAAATCTGCTGCCAAAACTGAGTAGACACATCCCATTTGCTTAATTCCTTTTAAGCAGACTGGTGATTACAAATGCACATATAGGAGAGAGAGATGAGGATATACGTCTATGGGAGGTTTTTGTCTAATGGAGGCTCTAGCCTTATAAATATTTATATGCATGCTAAATGTTTTCAGGATCATATCCTGGGATTGTGCTGCTCTATTGGCAAAAAAATAAACAGAGAATTACAACTGACTCTACAATTGGAAGTTTACCATCAAAACAGCATACAAAATTATTGCAATTGATTTACTCAGAGAAATACTTTGAAAATTAATGATTGTGAGTATACCATGATGACAAAAAGGTGAGTTATTATTTAAATGTTGCCCATACTCAAAATATGTGTGTCAAATGAAGCATGAGACATAGTGCTTTCTGAGCATTACAAGATACACTCTTGTCTTTCATTTTTACACAGATCACCCTCACTTAAACAAATAATGTTTTAGAATATCTTCAGTACTTGTATTTCACCCACAATTTCCTTGGTATATTGGGAAATTAGGCTAGTAATTTAGGCCTTGTTCTAAAATATTGTAAGAGGTTATGGTCAAATCACCATCTTGATAGCAAATGAATTGCTTTTAGGCATTGACTGCCCTCATTTTAAGAGGAAATGTTAAAATGAGAATAGCAGTGGTATCCATTTCTAAGTAAAAGCAAATATATACATATATATACACACACACACACAAAGCAAGTAGAGATCTTGGAATGGAATTCTTCAGGGCTTCAAACTGAAAGAGACATGTTCAGTTTTAAATAGAAACAACATTTTAAAAAAGTAGTTCCAAAATACATAGAAAACCCCAGTGGGTTCATTTTCTCTGATTAAAACAAAATTACACTGTTAAACAATAACCCAGATTTTGTGCCACAATCCATATACTTAGTGCAAGGACCAAATCCCTTGAAAGTCATTGTTCTTATTCTGAAAGTACACTTCTTCTTTTTTTGCCAATTCAAAAGATTTTGCCTTCTTGAAAAATTAAGTTAGCACTCAAAAGTAAAAGAAATGGACAGATTGTGACCCACATACTTCAATGGTGAACAATTAATTGAACAAATAGTCCTATTGTAGTCAATGGTCATCAGTCTTGGCTCTATATGGTTCTAGTTCTTTTCTCACACAAAATTCCAAATGATTACAATAAGAATTTTCACTGCATTGGGAATAAGAGAGACCACGGATCAGTATTAGTCCTATATAGATTTTTTAAAAAGTTAATTTTAGAACATTTGCAATGTCCTCTCTTGACAGCCCTGCAGAGTGAAGTTCTGTTTCCACAGAACAAGTCTCGCACAAGCAGACTTAAGGCAAACTTCCAAATGACACCCTGTTTTGTGTGATAGAGTAGATTAGCCTTCATATATAACAGCCATTTGCCTCGCTACTGACACTCCCATCAAGTGCTTAATAGATGTTTTATTACATCTACAGCTGCAATAAGACCACCAAAGCATTTCACTCAGGTCACTGAACAATCATCGAGTGGTAATGGCATATGGTGAATGATGACCAATTTACATTTAGACATGTGACTTACAAGTAGAGGATTCCATATAGCCCATTAGACTCAGCCAAGAAGTCCCCTCCACATCATGGATTTTAAATATTTTAATACATAGTTTTCCAATCCTCTTAAGCGTCTTGCAGATATTTTTTTTTAACCTTCTCCATTAGGAAATGTCATCATTTTACCTTTTCTTAGTACAAAAGACTGTACTAATATAGGCTGAAGATGCATTGTACTAGGTACTTTACAAACACAAAAGATGACAAGCCATGATATAAAGAACTTACAATGAGATTTTTAAAAAATAAATAAATTAAACAAGGTACCTATATTTCTATAATTTCTATTAAATGAAGGGAAAGAAAGATGAAAATTTAGAGATAATTACTAACCTAATAATCTGATCATGAGCAATAAATACCAAAGGAACCATTTATGTTTTACATGAGCTGGAAGTGTTCTAAGAAACTTATCTTGAATGCTTGCAATTCTGACACATCATAAACAAACTCCAGCTTTGTGAAATGTGTCTACGTTGATCAAAAGGGCATCCTCTGGCCCCATGCCTGGAGCATTCATTGAGTCTCACTTTTACATTTATAAAACTCTTAGCTAGCATATGCTGATTGCCTAAATATTGGCAATACCCCAAACAGATTCCAGACTGATAGCAGGTGAAATCCAAGGTAGCCACTTATTATTATATTGCAACTCCATACATTCAAGTTTTTGACTGGTATTATTCTTTCTGGCAGCTTCAGATCAACCCAGCATTAGGCACTGAATCTCTATTTTAAATCGCATAAGGTTCCCAAGAATATTACTCTCTCAAAAACATCTGGTACTCCCCCAAATGGGAGGTGTTCCTATCTTTACAAATTGGGAATCATTGATGCTGAGCGAACAAACCACAATTAATGGCACTTTTATTGCCACCTAATAAGGCTCAGAGGAAGAGGCCATTTTATTCCATAACCATGTTTTAGACATAGCAGGCTGAATTCAATTCTGACTTATATCCTTGTCATCCCACTGATTTCAATAGGATGGTGGTACAGGATGGTAGGCTGTGCAGAATTATGTCCAGCATGTGCTTAGAAAATCAAATGGACTTTCTGATCACAAACTCTTCAATGTAAGCTGAAAAACTGTGTATACACACACGCACGTGCGCACACATGCATACACACAGTCCAAACTCGTTACCACAGAAATCAATATAAAAAACCTGATTGACTTCAGCTGAGCAGGATTAGTTTTTAGAACACTGAATTATAATCTGAATATATTAACAGATTAGAGATGCACCAAAAGCCTAGATCAGAACTTCCCTCAAAGCTGGTGAAATTTAGACACAGTTCTGGAACCTGATGTTAGGGGGCTTATTCCTTCACCCGCTTACTTTCCTGGTCCTTCTCGCATGAACAGAGAGCAACAATACCCGAAGTCCGAAGGTGCAAACAATTCAATGTTTATTGGGGTGAACTTCTAGCAAGCAATTATTCCAATTTCCTTCCTTAGTGTCCCCCTTCCCAGCTCTGACACCACAGAGCCTTGCTTGTGCCCCTGTTCCCATTCCCCCCTTAGCGAAACATGATTCAAATTCCCCCACCTCCATTCCCTGTTCCCATTCCCCCCACCACCACTTCCTGATTGACTGCAGACTATAGAGTAAAACTTCAGTTCTGCTTAGCTATACATTAACCAACCATTTTACTGAAATTTAACTAACCAATCCTTACATATTGTAAGATGATTATTTATCCAATTATATCCCACCACCTTAATTAGTTTACACCCAGCAAAATTAATTATACAGCAGACAGAAACAATCATAGAACCAGACAGAGATTATACAGACAAACAAAAGGAAAATGGGGACTACAGTGATAGAACAACAAAGAAATGGGGATTTCACACCCCTGCTATTGATAATTGAGTTCTTGCCAGACAGGATACCATCAAACTAAGTTTCCTTTTACATCTTCTAGGCTTTTCCCTTTATGTGGAGGTGATAGGCATTATCAGGACAGGATTGTATTCCTAACAGCCCAATAGCACCTTATTTCAATGTGACTAGTTTGGAATGTAAGGACGTGACCATACACTTTCCAGCTTATGGCTGCCTCTGCTGCTTAGCCAACGGCTTAGCCTCAGAACAGGGCCTCAGACTGTCACAGTGAGAAAAGGCCCTATAAACAGGCAGACTGTGATTTTGAGTCTTTCTTTTATACCTCTATAACTTGCTAAGTGATAAGAATACACCTAAATTCTTAAAGTATAGGTCTTTGCAGACAGACCTGAATATCTATATCCTAACACCTGATTGTGGTCTAAATTCATGCTAAAATCGCTCAGATCATACTCAAGCTCATATCCTCACTTACCTCTATAGGACTTTCACAAGTCATCTCTGATCCAAACCATAGCGTTGGTCATACCCTGGACCTGGTCTTCAGATTAGATGTCAGTATTCAGGACTTCACAACCCAACCACTGTCTTGTACAGATCATCATCTCATTATTGGACAGAGGGAAGACATCCATTCTCATCCTCCTGGATGCAATGCTTTCTACCATCTCTGGTTGACTAGGAGATTCTGTCCCATCCTGGCTGATGAGCTGTCTTCAATTTGTGTCCTCCCATCTCCACTCCTCAGACACAATGGAACTCTCCACAATAAAAGTAAAGTTCATTCTTGCAAGAGACAAAGCTTTCTGGGAGCCTAATCCAAGACTGTGGAACAAACTCCCACAGGAACTACCTTATCTAAGGCCTGGTCCACACTAACCCCCCACTTCGAACTAAGGTACGCAAATTCAGCTACGTTAATAACGTAGCTGAATTTGAAGTACCTTAGTTCGAACTTACCGCAGGTCCAGACGCTGCAGGCAGGCTCCCCCGTCGATGCCGTGTACTCCTCTCGCTGAGCTGGAGTACCGGCGTCGACGGCAAGCACTTCCGGGATCGATCCGGGATCGATTTATCGCGTCTAGACAAGACGCGATAAATTGATCCCAGAAGATCGATCGCTTACATCCGGACCAGGAAGTAAGTAAAGACGTACCCTAATAAACACATAGTGTATACATTAAAAACAAAAACAAACAACCTGTCCTACCAAAACAAGACACCACACTACACTGCACACACTGTTCTCCCCATTGGAAGAGGATGGGAGATTGAACTACACATGACAGATGTTACTCACATTGCTTAATCTGAAGGCATTCAGATATTACAGCAACAATGGTGAAATATGGACCTTTACAATATAGATTAATTTATACCCATGTACTGTAAATTGGAAGAAACCCCATTGAATTCAGTCAGGTTACACAGGTGTTAAACTGGTGTGAATGAAATAAGACTCAGGCCCCTGAACTTTCCAGCTGGACTGTATAATAGTCCTACACCCTGAACACCCACAAATGTTGGGGAAATTTAGATATAAATGTAAACTGTGCTCATCTCTAGTGTAGACGTTAAAAACTGTAAAAGTATTTACATGTAAATACTTGCAAATCAATGTGCCCCTAACTTTTTTACCAGGACTCATGTCCAGGATTCTTCATTTCCCATGCAAATACTGATGATGTCACAAGTCTCTGAAACAGTACACTCACTGCTCTCGACTTTTAGGTGTTTGTGATATTATGAAGCCTAGCAGAGGAAACACAGAATTATGTATTTATGTCATGGCAGGCAAATAAAAGATTTTATGCTCAAATACTGGACTATCTCCTGTTCTCACTCACAATAGCATTACAGGCATATAAATCCAAACAGAATATCCTGCGTATATTGCTCTAAAATAATTGGGAATAACCCTATTGAAGCAAATGACTTTTAACAGGTATAATACTGGTGTGTGAGGCTCAGCAGGATTACTCAAGTGAATACAGAGTCTGTATGATGAAAGATTGGGTCCAGTTCCTGGAGCTGATTTATGATCTTAAACTTTTATTCAGCATTTAATAAAAGATTTCAGTTCACCATTAAGCAATTTTACACTAATCTTCCAAATGGGAAACTTTCAAGCATAATTATTCATCAGGAATTGGGCAAAACTTTAGCTGTCCATCCTGTATTATTATTAAGAAATACAGGACAAGTGCCTTGCTGTATTTTAACTTTTCATGTATTGTGCTAGTGCTGAAAAGGTTCAGGGATTACATGAAGTCATATGCCATGGTCACAAGCGTACTGAAAGCCACCACATGGTCTAATTAAAATGACACAGTATTCACAGTCCTTCTTTAAGAACAGAAGTAGAAGAATCCACTGTTTTGAAATTATGATTAGCATGGCTTAAAGGACATCAGAAAGACTTGGCTTTGAAGTGTGTGTGTGTTTTAATTTTCAGAGCAAAAGGTTAATTTGACTATCTTCATTCAATCAGAGTACAAAGAAGACAATTTCACTTGGATGGCAAAACATCCAAACTATGAATGTCAAATGTGAATTTTATTAAAATTATATATCTTCTTGGACAGAATGGTGATTTTTTTATATCCTGTTGACAAAGAAGCAAAATTTCTGCCGCCATCTATAGTTAGAAAGAGGGGTCATTACTTGGCCAAAACTAGAGAAAACATAGAAGCATATGATGCTTTTGTAGAGCTGAAAATAAAAAGCTACCATTGAACATGGAGATTTCTTTCTTTTTTTTGGTTGGGCTGGTATATTTCTTCTTTTAAAAGAAATCTAGGCAAAGGAGAGTTCAAAAACCATTTAAATAACCTTTAGCTAGGTAGGAAATCAAGTCAATATATTCAAGCGCTGCAGTTTTCTCTGTTGATTTGCTTCCATATTACACTTACTGCAGCTTACAGAAATTGAAGTTGTTCAGTTCCCAATAGGGCTGGTCAGGTGACAAGGTACCAGGCAACTACAACAAGTTTCAAATTCTTAATGCACTCTGCAAGTGGTCCCACTCAGAACAATAAAACTGTTACTTCATTTTTGCTCATCTGGCTAGAGACCTCTAATATAGTTGAAGCTGCCACATGCTAGTACTAAAATATCAAATAAATTGTTCTGATTGCTATCTCACTTCAACTGGTATAAAGTAGGAACATCTCCATCAAAATCAATGGAGCTAAACCAGTGTAAAATCTGTGCCAGTGAAGGGAAAAATCAGGCCTATATGAAGCAACTCAGAATCAAGGAAGGAGAAAAAAGTAAAGTTCATCTTTGACATAAAATTAAACCATTTAAAATATTAGAGGCCCACATGTTGGCAAAGATTTCAAGGTATGGTGGCACTGGATAAATACATATTATGTATTTAAGAGTTTGGATTTCAACCTAAAAGTGTTGACTGTGAATCTGGTGCACAAGGATTAAGGGCACAAGCAAGAACAAAATACATTATAGTCAGTACAGAGAGGTCAACATCAAGATTCTTCAGCAATTAATATTGTCAGTGTTCTTGACCATGACCTGCAACAGCTTTCGGTATTTTAGTCCTAGACCTCCCTGAATAGAGACTGCCAATTGTGGCAAGTGTATGTTTTGGATAAACATGTATGTTATTAGAACAAAACAACTGTAATATCTCCATACAGAGACCAAAACACGTACTTCAAGTCTAAATGACTTCTAATTTTAGATTAAAATAAATAACAACTAGAAGAACCAAGACTCCATGAGAAAGTGCACACAGTGTCTCCTCTGCTACAGGCTATAAGCAACTCTGACAACAACAGAGCTGCTGCTGTCTGCATACAGAAAATATTCTTAGAAACGTAAAGGTGCAAAGCATAGAAAACAAAAGGCATCAGTTTTTTAGTTATGTGCACATCAACCAAAGTTATTTTCACATGTGATCTAAGCCACTGTTTAAACTCAACAACACCAAGCACCCCATTAACATTTTATAATATTTGGGATGGCAGTAGGGTGATCAGATGTCCCGATTTTATAGGGACAGTCCCGATTTTTGGGTCTTTTTCTTATATTGGCTCCTATTACCCCGCACCCCCATCCCGATTTTTCACACTTGCTGTCTGGTCGCCCTAGATGGCATCTTGTTCTACAGCACATAGTAGATACAACCCAGCCTCCTTTATTATGCTAGCAGTTCCTTTGACACCAGCAGAAATGCTCATGGAAGTAAGGGTTGGAAGTAGGGGTGATTGGATATTTTTTGCAAAACAATCTCCAAAAAACCAATATTTCATCCATTTCTTCCTGGAAAATCAAGCCCAGTACTTTGAAAACTGTTAAAATACTGCCAACCCCATGTATGCAAAATGTATGGACTCAGCCCCCCAAAATCATGAGAATGACTTAAAAATCATGATATATAAAAACAATAAAGTATATACTTTTTAAATTTGCCTTGTGGCTTTTGAGATTGGCGGGAGTGGGGAAGTGGCTTTCTAAGCTTTTCTCTGCAATGATGAGGGCTAAAGACTTACATTTTAAAACTGAAAGTCACATGACTACAGACAATGGGGCTTTAAAAAGAACACCACAGATGATCATGAGATTTAAGATAAAAGTACAAGAGTTGGTGGCACTACATAATTTTGCTATATCTTCCTGAATTGTTCATATATTCATGGCTCTATTGAAATTTTCAAATGCAAAAATAAACACCTATTGAATTACTATTTTTTGTAATATTTTATTTTAAAATACTGTATTGGGCAAAATGTGGGGTTTTTTTTTAAAGGCAGTAATTCTGGGGCTCTGCTCTTCCTTGGGGATCCCTGTTGTGACCCACTGAAGTCAATGGGGATCCGTGGAAGTACAGCAGTCTGGCCGCACAGCTCACAATGTGGCACTGAGTCGTAAGGGCTGAAAACTGCTATAGGAGCTTCAGGAAAACCATACAGAAAATGCAAATACACGAAGAAAGACATTTTCTCCCTTGCAGCTATTCTTTAAGGAAAAACAGAACACAATTAACAAAAATTACAGGTGTAAGACTAAAACAAAGCCATCAAAATATTTGGAAACAGGTATTTATTCTTTCTGATTCCCAAGGAAGCAACGCATACAGAGAGCTCCATCCCTCTTTTTCCCCCTGACCCTTTTGACATTTGCAGAAATTCATTCTGCATTTTATTCTGTCATCTGTGATATTGGAAATGAAATGCTGCGTCTGATCGCAAGCATCAAGCAGTAAGCCAAGCAGAAGATACATAAGTATACATGGTCTGTTGCCCACAGTGATTGAGCTGCAGGCATCCAGCAGGGATGGAGCATGGTTTTACACACAATACAATCACACACACACAAGAAATGGAGAAAGGAGAAATGTGTCAAAAAATCAGAGGTAATTTCCATTTAAGTAGCTTTTTAGGATTTGGGGTTTTTTATTTGATTGTTGTTTAATTGAGTGTTCTTTCAGTACAAAAGTAAAAACAAACGTGTTAAGCCCAAAGAGTCTGTGATCATAGAATAAGTCTGCTCAATTTAGCAGAGAAAGAATGCTAGCAAAGTGAAAGCTAGTTCCTTAAACATTATAAGCCTCATCCAAATCCTACTGAAGTCAATGGAAAGTTTCCATCAGGCTCTATGTTTTCATCAGATATATTTATGTTTACAAATATGTATATGGGTACTGTGATGGGTTGGATCACAGAAAACCCCTTGGGAACTGCCAACCAATGTGCCAAGACTACTTCTGCCCCTGCTTTCCCTGCCAGCCTGGGACTCCAGCATCCCGTCTTGCTGAGCCAGACACACCAGTCTGCTCCAACACAAATCCAGGGTCTGAATCACGTGCCCCAAAACTGCAGACTTAACCTGAAAGCAGCTTACAGAAGTGTTCCTATCTTTAACACTCAGATGCCCAACTCCCAATGGGGTCTAAACCGCATATAAATCCGTTTTACCCTGTATAAAGCTTATACAGGGTAAACTCATAAATTGTTCGCCCTCTATAACACTGATAGAGAGATATGCACAGCTGTTCTCCCCCCCCCCCCGGTATTAATACATACTCTGGGTTAATTAATAAGTAAAAAGTGATTTTATTAAATACAGAAAGTAGGATTTAAGTGGTTCCAAGTAGTAACAGACAGAACAAAGTGAATTACCAAGTAAAATAAAATAGAACACACAAGTCTATGTCTAAGAAAACTCAGTACAGATAAAACCTCATCAGTTCCAGTAAGCTTCCTTTTACAGACTAGTCTCCTTCTAGTCTGGGTCCAGCAAGCACTCACACCCCCTGTAGTTACTGTCCTTTGTTCCAGTTTCTTTCAGGTATCCTTGGGGGTGGAGAGGCTCTCTCTTTAGCCAGCTGAAGACAAAATGGAGGGGTCTCCCACAGGCTTAAATAGACTCTCTCTAGTGGGGGGAGACCCCCTCCTCTCTCCTATGCAAAGTCCAGCTTCAAGATGGAGTTTTGGAGTCACATGGGCAAGTCACATGTCCATGCATGACTGAGTTTCTTACCAGCCAAGCCACATTCCTGGGAAAGCCCCAATGTGGATTGGCATCTTCGAGTTCATTGTTGGCTTAAGTGGTTCTTGATTGGGCACTTAATTTGCACATTCCTTTCTCAACAGAAATCAAGCAAGTATACAGCCAATATTCCTAACTTCAAGTAAAAAAATGATACATGCATACAAATAGGAGGAATGTATTCAGTAGATCATAACCTTTACATAGATATGTTACATGGCATATGTAGCATAAAACATATTCCAGTTATATCATATCATATTATAGATAGATAGATAGATAGATAGATAGATAGATAGATAGATAGATAGATAGATAGATAGATAGATAGATAGATATTTTCCCATGAAGACTTATGGGGTACACCATCACAGGTACAATACACATTCCAGAGATATTCCTTACAATTAAAAAAGGGGAATAATGCTAGAACTGGTAATTCCTTTAAAAACAAATGTACTTTTTTCTACATTGCTCTCAAGTGGCAAATTCATCTAGTGGCAAGTCAACCCAGGAATGTGGCATTACAATTCTTTACATCACATCTTGTGACTTGTCTTTTTCACATGCCCACATTTCACAGAAAAATCACATCTATTTCAGAAATATTTTAGAGAATTACAAAGTTTTTAGTTATATTAGTTTTTCACCCCTCCATTTGTAAAATACTACTCCTTTAGGACTGACAAGTCTCATAATACAGGTTGTAGAGAGACAGGATTTAATTAATTAAAATTACCTTAAATAGCTTTTTTTGGGTAATACAAGAATGCCAAACCCTGATAAATTGCAAGATGTTGAATCATAGTTTAGTACACCAAGACTGAATACTGCCTAACATAGGCCTTGGATTCATGCAATTTTGTAGGAGAAAATTCCATATTGAAGGGGGAAGAAGTAAAGATTTGTGGCAGGTATTTTTGTTTGTTTTGTTTTTTTAATAGTGCTATCAGAAGCTATTTGGAATGTATGAGATAGTGAACCTAGTTCACCGCTGCCTTGAAGCTTGTGCACTGATTTACACTTGTTGAAAGCATGTGCACAATACTACCACATTAAAATGGTATAATTTTACATGCACAGTACAGAGGCATAAATAAGTAACTACACAAGATGCAAGGCAGTGGAGAACCAGGCCCCTGACTGGCAGAGATGGATTAGCAGGCAGAGTGAGGCATTAGAATAGGCATGATAAATGCAATATCGTACAATTGCAATCTCTACAATTTAATACCTATGTAATATCTCCATCACATATGTTCCATAGAGCTGTAGATGTGTGAAGCTGTATTTATATATTATTTAACTTATAGTATGGCAACTAAAAAGAAAGACAGTTTCTTTAAACTGTGACAATCCACCCTCTGAATCTTGCATTGGCAAGCTTTAGAACTTCAGTCTTGACTTGGTTTCCTTGTTTAGGATAAATATAAAGGGAAAAAGACATTTCTATGTTTTGCCAACCTCTGATAGGATAAAGAAAACAAACAAAAAATATAATGTAGAAGGTTTTTTGAAGTCTCCCAAAACGTCCATTCACCTGCTACTGGGATATCTCAACTTATTTCCCACAGCCCTAAATTAAATAGTCCCCAAGTGCAGCACCACAGGATCCCTACCATTGTAGGGAGCAAGGCTGTCAGTCTCTCTCTGCTCCCAACTCAGATGTCTGTAGGTAAACCCCTTTGGTGATAGCCTAATAACTAGGAAGCCATAAGGCCCCAATACAGCATGTCAATGACTGGAGGACTACTGCAATGGAAAGCCAGATAGACATTTTATTTATCTTGGTTATTCATTAGTATCAGAGACATGATACTAAAAGGAAGAGAATAAATTCTGCTTTCAGTTACACATGTGTATGTTGTGTACAAGAGCAGAATTTTGCCCAATGGATGAAAATTTCTTTAAATAATTGGTAGCTGTGCTATGAAGAAACCTTATAATTATTAGCATTCGTTTTAAAATAATGATTCAATTATTTTCAATTATATCTATTGCTCAAAATCAGCTTTGTCTTAATTCTGAGATCCATTGCTCAGAAAGGATTCAGTTTCCTTTTAATTATATTTTTAAGCAATGGAGACTTTGGCATATAAAAATAAATTCCTGCTGGTAACTAAAAGACCTTGATTGAGATGAGTCTCTATAGCAGTGCTTCCCAATTAGTTTTAAAACCACTATGCAAAGACCACACAAATATTTGTATACTTAAGTATAAAAATAAAAAGATTAAAGATTGAAAGGAATGCTGTAAATGAGCATGGAAAAGAGCTGTAAAGTAAAACACAAATGACTTTCCAATTCAATTTCAAAAGCTTTTTGTTACAAACGATTCCATGTTTCAACTTAACCCACAATTTCACCTCCCTGCAAGCAATCACCGATGCACACACACTTCAAAATATAGTACAGTGAGGTATTTCAAGCACTTTTGATTCTGAATTTGAAACAATATCTAAAGGGGCCTATACTGCAAAAACTACAGTTTTACATTTTTTCAATAAAAGTAAAATTACAACTACTGTACATAAAGTACTATTGGTACTCTTGTCCCATTCACTCACACACACACACACACACACACACACACACAACATGGTGAAAATGATTGTATTTTCCACTTACACTGATTTAAATCAGGAATAGCTTTAATAAAGCCACAATAATTCTACAGATATAAAATAAAATTAAGAACATGTTTAATTGCACTGGACAGTGTTGGTCAAATGTCTTGAAGTTGGTTCAATAAAGGACACTGCCTCACCCAACTTGCATGACTGGTGTTCCAGGGGAGCCATGCTGAGACTGCTCAATTAGGATAAACTGCAAAGAACAGGTCAGACAATCCCCAGAACTGGTGGCTATACTTAGATTCACCAAGCCAGCAACAAAACAGCTTTTACAGTTACCCAGAAGCGAGAAATACAGTTCCCTTAAAGCAACCCAACCTTGGACTTCCTCCCAGATAGCCAAGCCAAATATGATCAGCATTACTGAATATCTTATCCATCATATAAAGAGTTCTACCAATCCCAAAGGATTGGACACATTACCTTCCTGGTCAATTAATATTTTAGATTTTACCCAAATACACACTTACGGCCAATTCTTATTAACTAAACTAAAATTTATTAAATAAGAAAAGAGAGAGAGTATTGGTTAAAAGATTATACACATAGACATGAATAGAGTTCTTAGGTTAGTTTCACAGTAGAGATTGTGAGCTTTAGAGTTGCAAACCGTTCTTTCAGGATTAGTTGCATAGGTCATAGTCCAATATCCAATATCAGGGTGATCCAGAATGGAACTGGAGACCTCAATCTTGTGGCTCAAGCTTCCCCTGATGAAGCATAAGCAGATTTGAGATGAAAGGATCAGTTCCCAAGAGGTTTTTTTTATAGAGATTACTGGCAGGCTATGGTAGCCACTTGACAGCATGCAGTCCTTGGGTGAACAATAGGCAATTATCCTAGCTTTGAACTAGACCTCCTATCTCCTAAGCATTACCGGTAATTAGCTACACGGATTAACATAAGGCAATTGCCTATCTCCTGCCATTTGCAGGTGACTTACTACAAACTTCTAGTGATATCACTACATTCAGCGTTCATTTAAATGTTAATATTTTCTTTTGATCTCTGAATTAACAGAATACAGTGATAGACAGGAACTGTTTGGTTACATTGTCAACCTCTAACAATATATAGGTAAACACAAAAACACAATCATTATTACTAATATGTCTTTAAAGGTTGAATCTGGGTCAATTAGCCTGCTAGCAGTTTAACCCTTTCTGGCCCATTGTCACACCTTGTCTCTATGATTTCATGCCTATTTTGGGTTTGTGCAATTTGCTGATGCCCACCCCAAAACTTTGATTCACACATGTACATATCTAGATATATATGTAAATTAGAGCTGACTGAAAACTGGGTACATTTTTCATGAAAATGTTTGTGAAAAATGTGTTCCCCCAGAATTTTTAGTTGAAATTCAAGATTCCAATAAAAAATCTTCAAAAATTCAAAATTCACAAATTTCAAACCAGCTCTTACACCATCAGTGTTTGCATGTACATAACAGTTTGAGTGTATGTTCTTTAAAACCTGATGGACATCCATAGGGATAAATAATACTTTATGAAAATCTTGCAACAGATTTACAGTAGCCAAAAGAGTCTGTCTCCAGAAGGCACACAATACCAACTTCCATTAGCATTATTAAGAGTTGCATATGCATGACCAGAAGGAAAAGAAGCCTTCAGGAAATCATTAGCAGATGGAAAGTACTGTATAGATTTAAGTTTGGGCTGTGAGAAGTATGTTGAACGTGCCTATAATATTTTATGAATAATAGGTTCATCTACTTGTTTGATTGTGTTTGTGTTAGTAACTATGGGTACATCTACACAGCAAAACAAATCCTGCGACAGCAAGCCTCAGATTCTTGGTCAACTGACTTGGGCTTGTACTGTGGGGCTAAAAATAGTGTACACATTTGGGCTTGGGTTTGAGTCCAACTTCCAAGACCCTGCCCCATCACTGGGTTTCAGAGCCCAGGCTCCTGCCTGAGCATGAACCCGAACACTTACACTGCTCTTTTTAGCCCTGCCCTGCGAGCCCAGGTCAGTTGACCCAGACTCTGATATTCACTGGTGCGGGTCTTTTTTTGCTGCCTAGACCTACCCCATATGATTACTAAGGGGTTAAGTCCAACAAGAGGAGAAGGTACATAGTCCAGTAAGGGAGATAATAAGCTTCAGATGATACTTAAAGGAATAATGCAGGTGTCAATTCCTTTTGAAACCTTATTCCCACCAGGCCGGAATCAGCAGTCTGGCTGATCCTACCATGCAGAGGGATCTCATAAGGTTCCATGTGGTGCAGAAAGGGAATAAAGGAAAGGAAGGCCTAGTCAGGTCAATTAGTATGCGAAATTGGTCAGGTCAATTTGTTACATTAGTAGCACACTTTGTGTTATTACTGCTTCAGTTCAAGATGTGGGAGTACAGCAGTAAGCCACAGCAGGTTGTGCACTAGTTAGCTCTTGCTGCCTGCCTTGGGTGAACTTCACCCACCCAGGAAGCGCACTTACAGCATACTAATATTGCTTATTATCATGGTGCGACTCATTGCTTAGAGCAGGGCTCTTAAAAATTACACTTTAAACCCAAAACATTTAACTTTTAACTCAGACAGCTTCAGTAAAATGCCCATCCAATGTAGTTCAAAGCACCCAAGAGATTTCTGCCTAAAATTGCCCTGTGCAGAAAACATGGCACTGATCCTCCAGGAAAAGGTTTCGCGACCCCTTTACCAACACATACAGGTTTTAACTCCATCATCACCCTTGTTCATAATATTACCATCTGTGCTATGGAAAATAGCAAGTGCAACTTCTTTGATGTTGGTCATTGTATTGGTTTATTAAATGGTGACAGGGCCCTGAATGGGGGTGCTCACACGAAGGGTGATATATAAAGAAAAGTGATTGAATGCTGGGTTAATTTACTGATCGAATCATATACAGAAATTCTACATGCCTTATGTTTCCATTCTAGCACTGCCTGGTAGAGGTCAGTGAAATTTTTTGATTGAAACGTTTTTAAAGCCAAAATTACAGATTCAGCAACACTGAAATGTTTCCCCGATTAGCATGAGTTTCATTAAATTGTTTCCGTCAAAAAACCTTTTTAAAAATTACCTAAAAATTGAAATGTTTTGTTATGGCATTTTTGTAACATGTCATTTTTTGTTTCAAAACAATTCATTTAAAATATTCCTTTAATTTTATTTAAAAAGCAAGAACGTTTAAAAATTGGTCAACAGCAAAACAAAACATTTATTTTTTTGAAACAAAATGATTCAGTCTATCCAAAATGAAATTTCTCTGAACCTTCTAATTTATCAAAAAATAAAAATAAACAATTGGTTTTGGTTTAACCCAAAATGATTTCTTCCCCATTTTTTGGAATTGCCAGCTAAGCAAAAACTCCATTATTCACACTGCTCTGCTGATTGGTATATGTTGCTTTCCCTCGAGTTTGAGTGAATTTTTCATACTACAGGAGAGCTGAATCCTGTATGGGTGGGGATGAATTATGCTACTGAGCATGGTGTGTGTTACAGATGATCCAATAAAAGCCAAATAGGCTGAGGGGAGCAGATGGCTGGGCTGACAAGAATGCTGTGCACAATACACATCATGAGGTGCTGAGCTGCTGCCTGTGAGAGTTAATATTTCATGGGAACAGTCAGAAGCATTTCTGTCAATTGCTAGCCCTCCTGACTGCCCCTGTTCTTAACTCACTACTAAATGCAGCTCCTATTTACACTCAAGTAAGATACTATTCCTGATTGGCAATGACAATGTTCAGTAACAGTCCTAAAGATTGCCACTGCTCACAATATCTCCATGCACTGGATTGAACTCAGGCACCTGTGTCTTAACTACTTGTGAGGCTGTGGGGGGGAGGGGCTGAAGTGAGTAGGTTGAGGGCTGATGGGATGGGGACATTGTACTGATGATGGGTTCTGAGCAAATGGGGTGAGTGCAGGGAGGGTGAACTAAGAGTGGTGGAGGACAATGTGGTAGGGGGGCTGAACTGATGGGGTGGTGATGATGCGGGTTTGGGCACTGAACTATGGGGGGGCTGAATTGAGGGGAGTGGGCTGGGTGGGAAGAGAACTGATAGGAGACTGGGAGACAGAATTGATTGCTGGGCAGGAGACAGAAGGCAGATGTGGGGGATGCAAGCATAGGCCCAAAATCACCTTATCCAGTAGGTGGGAGGGTGGGCAACACTAAGGGCTGGTCTTCACTACCCGCCCGGATCGGCGGTAGAAAATCGATCTCTTGGGGATCGATTTATTGAATCTCGTCGGGACGCGATAATCGATCCCCGAATCGACGTGCGTACTCCACCAGCCCAGGTAGGAGTAAGCGCCGTCGACGGGGAAGCTGCGGCGGTCGATTTGCCGCCGTCCTCACAGCGGGGTAAGTCGGATCAGATACGTCGAATTCAGCTACGCTATTCCCGTAGCTGAATTTGCATATCTGAAATTGATCCCCCCCCCCCCCGTAGTGTAGACGTAGCCTAATTGTCACATCACACACCCTGGGGATGGGCAAAGGGAGTTCAAAAAATCCAGAGGATTCCAGGATGGTCACAGGTAGCCTGGAATCTTCTTATATAGATATTAGCATTAGTATGATTAACAAACAAAAGGTGAGGAAAAGGTAGGGCGGATGGTGGAAGAAACTGTCCCTTAAACCTGGATTGGATTCTGGGGTCTGGTTCAGTGGAGAATAAAGCCACAAACAAAAAAGTAAACTGAGCAAGAGTGTTTTTGTATATATGTGTAAACTGGATCATCATACTTCCTGGAGATCTTAGCCATTTCAAATCTATGGGGAAACAAAAGAATTACACTTTGAAAGGTATTTTTGCTTGTTTGTTTTTTCTTGCAAGTTGTGAAGCTTTGGATTATTTCAAAATGCGTTGAATTGTCCACTGAGTTACAATTACTGAGGTTCCAAAATTGGAAGTCACGCTAATAATGTTCTGCAATCATATTTATGGACAGGATGGATGAAATGTTCATTTGAAATCCCCCATGCTTTAATTCCTTTAATCTTCTTTGTCAAAGTAGATGTTACTGAAGCTAAGCTACATAAAAGGTTGAAGTATTGTAAAATTAGATTAATATTATAGTCAGCATCACTGTCATACTAAATATGTACATTCATACAAAGAAAAAAGCCAAATGAAAATACTACAAAATCAGTGATATGCTTACTTAAGTCAAATACTTTGAGCCAACTTCAGCCCTGATGTAGGTGGGTATAATAGGATTTAGGACAATGTCGTCACGCTAGGGGTGAATTAGGCATTAGCGTACTGACGCAGTAGGTACAAGCAGGTGCTGGAAAAGATCCTAACTGGTAAGTGAATCAACACCTTTTGCCTTTCCATTTGTGTTTCCAATTAGCAGACACTGACAATTAGGCCAACCTGTTTTTAATCACATATGCAGACATAGCCACCCAAACTCATATTCATTCCTGGCCTTAGACAAGATACTGCTCATCTTTACAACTGAAAGTCCAGAGCAATAACACATTGTGCCAACTTCTAAAGCTTTAACAATAACATTTAAATTACACACACACACACACACACACTCTCTACACCTTCTTGGATCCAGGAGTTTCCATCACAATAAACCCAAGATGACTGGCAAAACACCTTTTGCTGTTTGCGGTCATCATGTTTGTAAGATATTATTGTGGAGAAGAGGGTATATTGGAAAAGGGAACACGATGAAAGGACTTTGATAGTCAGTGATTTTAACTGTAATTTTAGAATGCAAAAGAGTCTTTACATAACATAGCACTATCCCCAGATTTTTGAGGAGGTCTGAGGTGTTGAATGTTGCAAAGAAAACTGAGGATGTATTTTTGGTCTGCGATGACATTATTATAACCTGAGAGGGTGAATTATTTGCATTTTTTTCCAAACCCCTTAGGGCGATTTCTTCCTCTTCACACCTGCATGAGAAGTTTGATCAGCACTTTAAGGGGGGGGGGGAAACCCTCTTCAAAAAGGGATTTTGAAATTAATTCAGGGAAGTCCTGTTATACAGGAGATCAGACTAGATGATCACAATGATCCCTTCTAACTTTATAATCTATGAAACCTGCTAATCACAACAAGCATGTTTCAACTCTTGTTTTATAAATGCTAATCTGCAAGATTCACAACAGCTAAAAAATTAACAACAGAGGTTATGCACATAAATCACTCATTGAAGCAGCCAGAGATGTTTTGCTTTTATACAAAATGGCTGAGCTTTGAAAAGGGTGTATCACACCATTATTATCCCAAGTAGTTTATGCAGCCAGAATTAATATCACTATCCATAATGCCAAATATAGTCCCAAAGAAATAAATAATATTAATTGTGTCACATTTACCAATTTGTAAGCAGAACTTACGCAATATAAACACTAATTAAAAAAAGAAAAGCAGTCATATCAGGTGTTTAATTTTGTGTGGTAAATGCCCTCAGTAATACATTTCAGTAGCTTTTCAACAGTACTGAGTGCGTTGTTAGGAATTCATCTTGTAAGCCTTTTCCTTTGGGAGCTTACAACAGTGGCTGATTAGTGAATCTAAACCAGTTTTCCTCAAAATGAAGCACTCTTTATTCTTTTGTCCAAAAGTACATAGCATGAAGAGCAAAGGGTTACAACAACAGCGTCCTAAACACATATTTCCCCTTGCCTACACCTTAATCTTTCCTGGCAACAGAGGCTGGAACAATTTGCATAGTGGGGGTGCTGAGAACCATTGAACCAGACTGTAAACCCTGTGTATAATGGAAACCAATTCAAGCCAGGGGGTGAGGCAGCACCTCCCTTACCCCTAGTTCCAGCACCTATGCCCTGGTAAGCACTTGTAAATTCCCCTCTGTCCAGCTAACCCTCATCTCTGGCCAGCAGACTGTCCTGCTCACAGCATATTCTAACTGTGTGCGTCTCAGTCAATCTGGACATCAACCTCAGCCTGCTAACAACCCACTCCTCCCCATCTTCTTTAGGCCAGCATCTTTAAGGTTTTATTATTCCTTTTGATCCCAGGGTTTTTGGTTTTAGCATGCTAGCTGGAGCCAGGCAAGGGGTATTCCCCCAGTTAACATTTTCCCCAATGTTTCCTCAAGGACCCTCAATATATCTTATCATACACACCTTACCTTTGCCACTGTTTTGTTTCCTGTTGATTTCTCCCTCACAGCCGCCTTTGATTTAACTCTATGCATTCAGCAGGATAATATCACAAAGGTGACCTGAAGGGCATATGATATTTATAAAAAAAATACTACGTATAAATCCCTCAATCTCCACACAAGTCCTGTGGCTATAGGTTTACACAAGTGTTCCTCTTTTTAATTTCACATTGCGTGACAGTGAAGTGTGTGTGCAGGCAATACTTAGGGAGATTCTTTTTTATCTATGCTTTAAGCAGAATTAGGACCTGAATGATTGAAGCAGTGCAAGACTGGAGAAAATTGAATTCTCTGCACTGGAATGATGCATGTGGTTTTAAAGATATCAGCTATGGCAGGGAGCTGAAATACAGGAGCAATGTAATCTTGATTGGACTAAAAGGAAAAATAAGAAATAATGAGTCTTTATCATTCAGATTTACTGTATAAAAGATTATTGATTTCTGCAGAACGATTACCTTTTCAAATATCATGCCAAATCCTACTTGATTTACACATACAAGCAGTCCTTTTGAACTAAATACGACTACTAATGTGAGCAAGGCAAGCAAGATTTGGCCCATGATCTTTACAGCTCCCATTAGAACAATTCCTCCCCACTCCCAACCACCACCGTATCATATAGAAGTGCTGGAGCTTCCACTCAAAGTCATCTATCATATGCTTCCCTGCATCATAGCTTGGAAAAGATAAGAACAGTATTTTTCTTACTAGTTATAATACAGTAAATTAGTAATAATAATATACCTATGGAAAGTCAGAGGATCACAGGTCTGCTTATAATATCCCCAAGTGTTACAAAGGGCCATGGTCCAATATTTAAAATCTCTACATATCCAACCCAAAGGCAGCTCCAGTGGCTGGTGGCCAATGGGAGCTCAGTGGGCTGCTTAGGCTCAGAGGCTTTGCCAAGGATGGTCAATAGTAAAGCAAGGGGAGCCCATTTGCAAGAGCTCTCATAATCCCAAGCATATCAGAGGTGCTTCTGATTCAGCTCTGGCATCGCCTGAATTAGCAGATGCCCTTGAAAGATGGGTCTAATATAAGCTTCTGCCTGACTCAAACACATCATATAGCTCTTTGTTTTACCACATTGCTGAGCAGGAGGAAAGTGTCAGGAAGACAAGATTGTGGCTGGCCACAGATTTCAGAAATGATGCAGGTCCTCTACAGGACCACAGAGGGAGGGTTTTCTGTTTGTTTGCTGATCTGAGAGGAAGATCAAGGTGGGGCGACCTCTGTTGCTATAGATTCCCTAGAGGTCAAGGAGCCTAACAGTGTCCTAGGCATAGGAGATCTCTGCAGACCCCAGTCCTGGCATGCATAGAAGGAATCAGGTGGCAGGAGAGGCAGAAACCCAAATTGAGGAAGACAGGTGCCGTTATCTATTTTAATTCAGAAAAACAGAGTGCCTATCCACAAGCTCTGAGTGTCCTGCTGAATATTTAAAACTTTTAAAAAAAATCAGTACAATTAGATCACTCCTTCTAGCAAGCTGCTGAACATACTCAAATATACCCACTCTCATGCATTGGCCCATAGCTCAATCATCCTTCCCTTTTTTCAAAGGCCATGTGAAACAAATGAGCCTTGCAGTTCGCCCTGCAAGTCGTCAGATCTGGCTAGGTAGATTCATTCTCACTTCCTTCCTCTCTTCAAAAGAACCCGTTCTTCCCTCAGATGAACAATATTCATATCCTTCTAGCCAGTGTGTGGCTGAAAGCCTGGGAAGGTTGTAGCAGGCAGTTTCTGAGAGAGGATCACTCTTAAAGCCCAAGCGGCATCAGTGGAGTAGCTAACTTTGTGGCTGGGGGAATGAGGAGCAATACATTCATCCCAGGGTAAGCAGAAAGTTGCATCAATTTTATTCACTGTATTGTTAAATTAAAAGAAACTGAATATTAAGTTTCTTAAACACAGACAAAGAAAGGAAAAAAATAAATAAAATGAGAGTGCAAACAGAAAAAGAAAACACACCCTTCAAAAAAAGTCTTCTGGATAATAACAAATGTTCATGACAACCATAATTTTTCCCTGTGATCCAGGGACCTCTTGATATCAAGGCCAGGTCTACACTCAAAGGTTAAGTCGACCCAGCAAAGTCGCTCAGGGGTGGGGAAAATCCATGCCTCAGAGCAAGACAGTTAAGCCAACCTAGCCCCCAGTGTAGACAGTGCTAGGTCTATGGAAGAATCCTTTTGTTACCACCTCTAGAGGAGGTGGATTAAGTAAGCCAACAGGCAAACCCCTCCCATCGCTGTAGTGAGTGTCTACACCAAAAAGTGTTACAGCAGCACAGCTGCAGTACAGCAGCTGTAGCCCCAAGTGGCAGAGAGCATAAGGGTTACAGGGATCCCCTGGGTCTGGTACTTACATCCTAGTACATGAAAGAGTGTCATGTAAGGTCTTCAATGAAAACCTGTGTCATATTGGTCCTCTTAATCATCATGAGATATATGTAGGGGTGATATTTAAGGAGTTATGTACCTGTACAAAAATCATGTTCTTAAAGCATGTAGGGTGCCCTGTCACAGAATGGTTCCACCAGACAGGAGGTAAGAAGAGTTTATCTTTCTAGCTACATGTAAATGAAATGTTGGAAGCTTTACAATGCAAGCCTATTTACATACTGAGTCAAATGCTAATGGAAGGATGTGAAACATGAAAATAGCACATTGGGGAAAAAAACAAGCCATGGAGGGTGTATCTTGATTGTTAACTAAAACAATGGTTTGGGGGACTATTTCTAGGGGGTGTGTCATAACTATAAAGGGAAGGGTAACAGCTCTCCTGTGTACAGTACTATAAAATCCCTCCTGGCCAGAGACTCCAAAATCCTTTTACCTGTAAAGGGTTAAGAAACTCAGGTAACCTGTCTGACACCTGACCCAAAGGACCAATAAGAGGACAAGATACTTTCAAATCTTGGGGGGGGGGAAGGCTTTTGTTTGTGCTCTTTGTTTGGGGGTTGTTCGCTCTTGGGACTGAGAGGGACCAGACATCAATCCAGGTTCTCCAAATCTTTCTGAATAAGTCTCTCATATTTCAAACTTGTAAGTAAACAGCCAGGCAAGGCGTGTTAGTTTATCTTTGTTTTCTCAACTTGTAAATGTACCTTTTACTAGAGTGTTTATCTCTGTTTGCTGTACTTTGAACCTAAGACTAGAGGGGGGTCCTCTGAGCTCTTTAAGTTTGATTACCCTGTAAAGTTATTTTCCATCCTGATTTTACAGAGATGATTTTTACCTTTTTCTTTAATTAAAAGCCTTCTTTTTAAGAACCTGATTGATTTTTCCTTGTTTTTAGATCCAAGGGGGTTGGATCTTGATCCACCAGGAGTTGGTGGGAGGAAGGAGGGGTGATGGTTAATTTCTCCTTGTTTTAAGATCCAAGGGGTTTGGATCTGTATTCACCAGGGAATTGGTGAAGAGTTTCTCAAGGCTTCCCAGGGAAGGGAATTAGCTTTGGGAATGGTGGCAGCGGACCAGATCTAAGCTGGTAGTTAAGCTTAGAAGTTTTCATGCAGGCCCCCACATTTGTACCCTAAAGTTCAGAGTGGGGAAGCAGCCTTGACAGGGTGCATATGAACCCACAGTTATTCCTTCAAGCTGTGGGGACAAGCTACCAGTGAACTTGATCTAATCAGAAGAAGTCTCAACTAAACTGGTTAAGAATGTTAGGGAAAGAACTTGGGGTAAACAATCTTGTAGGAGACAGGGGAATGCTTTGTTAATTAAACGTAATCTATAGAAAGTGTAGTTATGTTTTTGTTTTATAGGTAACTGTTTCCAATATTCTGACTCTCCCGCACTGAAATCTCTATTCTTTGATAATAAACTTATTCTTCTTATGACGATATATATTTACTTAACACACAGCACTCCTGTATAACACTTCTATAGAAGTGCTGTGTGTTAAGTAAAATGGTGATTCTGAGTTGGATCTTAGAAGCTGGTGTCTACTATTCCTTTGGGAATAGCAATTCTAAGAGTTCAGTGGAACAGGGCTGAGCATTTCAGAGGGATGCGTGAAAGACTCAGGGATTGGTGTGTGCCTATCACTTATTTGTATGCAGATAGCAAGGCCTGGGGAGGACTGGAAGGCAGTGTTTGTTTTGCCAGAGGCTGGTGATATCGGAGAGCTAACCCACAGCAGACACAGACAAAACTTCCTCATGTTAAGTGCAGATGGTTGTGAGCTGCCTCACAACCCTGGGTACTCCTGGGAAGTGTAAGACCCTACCCCGCTACCCACACCTTCCCAGCAGTGTGCATTTCACCATGATATAAATTAAAAAAATTCTTACCAGATACTTTAAAAGATCACAATACCACTCTAAATATCTATGCTGATATGAGGTTTAATTAAAACCTAAAGATATAACCTTCCCCTCTCTATCTCTCTCTCCCCCCAATAAATATGTTTGCATACACATGCACACTCAGTGCATGTGTATGCAAACATACACTTTCACTCTCAGTGGCTCAGGATGAAATGTTCATTCTCTGGAAAAGTTAATTTCATCCACAGTTGGTGGTTTTTGAGGCATCAACATTTATGAGAATTAGATTGTGTGATGTCTTTAACTCTTTCATTGTTCCCCATTTGCTACGTGTAAAGAAACTCTTCACAATAAGGAGCTAGTTTGAAGAAACAGACAATCACAATGAAGGTCTAATCCTAAATTGTGTTCCACATGAGTTATTGCTACTGAAATTAAGTTAAAAGCATGGAATACATCTCAGGATTCAGCCATTTCTGTGCTGTCACATACCAAGTTTCACAGACTTGGCTGGAAATCACAAGTGGGATGAGAAGGTGAGTTATTTGTTCTTACCATGTCCAATAATGAGAATTTTCCAACCGGTTCTTCCAACCGAAGTAAGATGGTCCAATATAAAATGGGTTGTTAAATAATAGTTGAATGACCTTGCTGTGCCTCCTTCAAGACATTGAAAGCCTTTATAAGGATCGACCACTGTGACTGCTATGTTTGAATGATCAGTACAAGAAGTTCTACTGAAGTAATATGTGAGAAAAGAACATAGAATTTGGCCTAATTCATAAGCTTCATAAATTACATACAAGAACAGAAGCAAAATCTCCATCTTAATAGTTTAAAAGCAATTCCTCCAGGCACTTTAGTGCCATGACATGTCATTCAAAATATAGTTGGCTTTAACTAGCAGGAAAATACTTTGCCTGCAGCCGAGAAGCATTATGAAAGGTGTAAAAATCTTTCCTACATTTGAAAAGAAATAAATGCCAAATGGATACATGTAACCAAATCCCCACTGATTACTATGAGTGAAACTAGACCATCTGCAAAAGCAGGGAACAACTTCTGCAACGTTACTAACAGCAAAGTAAGATATGATCCATACAGCCAAGTAAGCCTCACACCCGATCTATTCAACCACATTCCACTGTGCCTCTGCTATCAAGCAGCATTTAGTAGAGGAATCTAATATACTGTGCACGGAGAATAGACGATTCTCCAAAACGTACTGGATATAAGTCTTCCCTTTGATGTAGCACACATTGTTCCGATTAGCATCAGGAAGAGCCCCCATACTCATTCAAACGTGAAGTTTGATGCACTTACGTACTCTAAAATGAAAAAAAACTAACCTTCTGTGAACAGGGAAAGTTTTTAGCAGGGATCCTGCTTATCTTGGGAAGTGTGATTGGCTGAAGTAATAGAGTAAAGCTGATTAGCTGTGTTGCAACATTCAGTGAATAAGCTGTGAGGGTGGACAGAAAAGGGAAAGTGGAGTGAGCTGCTTCTTCATTTCTTAAGTATTATAAAACCTAAAAAACTATGTTTAAGTTGTTGCTAACAACTTAATACAGTACAGGAAGTTATTTTGGTGTGCACTGTAGTGCTCAGTCTGCAGAACATGACCAACATTTTCAAAACTAGATACCTAAAATCAGGGTCCCAAATTTATATCCAGTCTCATAAAAAAAGTGGTCTGAGCTGCAAGTGCTCAGCACTTGTGAAAACCGGTGATTTACTTAGAAGCTTAAGTTTGGGTTTAGTAGCAAAGCTTACAGCATACAATATCAACACCCGAACTTGCCTCTTATAGCATTACAGCAAAAGGAAGAGGGATAATTAAAGCAGAACAAATATCTCTTAACCTTTTTTTCTTCTCTTTAAACAGGATGTACACATCTCACATTCAGTAATGTTCACTTGGACCATATTCCTAGTGTGGAATATTGAAATACTAGTTCCCACTCTGAAGCCCCTAACTCCCAGTTCAACTGAAAGTCTTGGACACAACACATTTTAATATCTTGGAGAACCAAAACAACATATTTTAATCGATGTGTATTTAAGGATCCTTCTTAGTCTGCAGATCTCTTATGGATCCAATCCAGCAATTGTATCTGGTGAATTAACTTTTGTGCCCACACAGAATCCTGTTGTCTTCAACTGGGCTCCACAAAGGTATATGTGCCCACCTTATGGATCAGATTGCAGGATCAGGGCCTATATGGAGAATATGCTGCATAATACAAATAATTTTAAAATGCTTGATGCAAAAGCCACTATTGAGCATGCTTGGTTTATACATGAAAAGAGAGAATTGGAAAATGAGAAAATATTTCCATTAAATGTTTAATTTTTGGTCAGCATCTGGTTTTGGTTGAAATTTTCCAATGAATTCTATAGGTGACTGTGACACACTGAGCCCCATGTTTGCCACTTTTATATGATTATCATATATTTTGTACAAGTTATGCCTTGTGAGGTATAATTTGAAAACGCTTACTTTACTGATCATTGTCCTGTCAAAATGTGTGTATCAACACTGTATAAGAAGCTATGAGATCTTACCTTATGTTTCTTACAGAAATATGTTGTAATTCTGGGGAATGCCTAGAGACTAGCTCCTCGGAGACAACAAAGAACTGACCCTTAGTGTTAGAGGACTACTAACTGCTGAAGCAACCCTTTGCCAGCAGGGGAGACCATAAACAAAGACATGTATAATTCACCTGAAAGGTGTTTCAAATCTCACATGTACAAGGGACTGTTTTATCTACACCCCGGCAGGGGGCAATCCTCAAAGGGAGGAGGAGGATATAAAATAAGAGACAGTGACCTCATCATCACCTCTCACCCCCACCCCACCCCCTGTATCTCTGCTCTTGGCACCTACAACGCTTGAAAGAACAAAGGGAGCTTTTGGAACCAGGGGGAAGGGTCCTAACTGAAAGGCTTTCCAGCTAGCATGGACTGCTGAAAGCTTTTGGGTGAGAGATACCTTTTTGCTTATTAGCCTTGGTAAAGTTTAGGAAATAGCTTGTGTGTTTATCTTTTTATTTTTTGTAATCAACTCTGATTTATATGCCTCATCACTTATAATCATTTACAATCTATCTTTCTCTACTTAATAAACTTGTTTTACTGTTTTATCTAAACCAGTATGTTTTATTGAACTGTTTGGGAAATCTCTACTCAGGTCAACGGGGCTGATGCATTTTCATTACCCTGTGTTGGAATGATAAACTAATTATTGAGCGTATACAGTCCAGTGGTCTACTGACCGGTACAAGACGCACATTTCTGGGGGTAGGGCTGGGACTAAGGAGTTTGCAGGCATCACCCTGTATCTATTCATGGACGGCTGTGCATAGCATTCAGGTACTCAGCTGCGAGTGACTTTCCATGCTGGTGACTGTGAGTGATCAGCACCTGGAGAGATTTGTTGTTCATTAGCAAAGCAGTACAAAAAGCATCCCAGGTTGGAGAGCTAAGGGGACAACAGTTCAGCAGTTCAGGTTGCACCATGGGGAATGTCAGAGAGTGGAAGGAGGAGATGTTAGAATTCTGTTTTCTGTGTATGGCATCTTTAAATGGAAGGAGTCTTTGGACAGATGCATTGGAGAAAAGTAGCATCAGGCAATTCAAGATGAAGGGTCTCCCACAGAGAGATAGATAACTTATTATGCTTCTCCATCTCTTCCTTTGTTTTTCCTTAAAAAAAAAAAAAGGAACCTAGCATGTAGGGTGTTGGCTCTTTGTATACGAAAATAGAACACTCAGTAACTTAAAATAAATAAAGGAGCATGATTCAACTCTTTTGGATTTGAAGACAATAGGCTGTAGAGTTGACAAACTGCCTACAAAATGTGATTGCAAAGCACAAAAAGGAATTGGAAAAACAAGCTCTTTTAACAGCTTTTGTCTTCCTGTAAAATGTGTGGTTTGTTCCTTCTGTGCCAAATCTGAATTTCTCTGCAACAGAAGACTGCAGATAGAAAATGACCTCACTGCACATCTTGTAGGAAAAGGTGTGTGGGACCCCTTAAGGGCTAGAGTGTCAGAGTGGCTTGCTGCAGCAGCTTCAGACCAGGTCAGCAGGGGACTCTGATCCATACTCCTCCACATGTGACCAGAAGGGGGGGGGACTATTTAGGTCCACACAAGTGCAGGAGAAACCCTCTTTTACTTGGACCAGGCAGAGAAGAACCCAGCCTCCCTCCCATGCCAATAGTTAAAAGCCAGGTTTTGTCGTGATTCTCTGTGGGCATTACACTAATCACTCCTTTCTTAGGGGGGGCTAGAAAAGACTGTGTCACCCACTGCCAGATTGACCAAGGCTAGATGGGGTTTTTCTCACCTTCCCCACAGCAGGTTGGAGACTTAATTTGGGCGAACATGAAATGGGGGTTAGGCTGTGATGTCGCAACTCATTATGTACACATGGGGCAGATGTGCAGTGCAGGTACTCCATAGGGAATGGTGTGACAGTCGGTACTCCATAGGGAATGGTGTGACAGTTGGTACTCCATAGGGAAGACTGTGACAGACAGTACCCCATGTTCACCCTTTTTACAAAACTATGATCAATTTTGTATAAAGTATGCCTTGTGAGGTATCACTGAAAACTCAATCTGCTAAACATTATTGTCCTGGTAAAATATGTGTATCAACATTGTATGAATGTTATAAGATTCTACTGTATTACATAGCTGCGACATGTTTCAGGTTTAAGAAAAGCAGACCCAAATCAGTTTTTTCAGAGACAAAGACACAATGCCACTCCAGCCAGGTGTCAGCATAATCAGATGAACTAGTATAGACTATCTCCTAGTTAAAGAAACATTCTTTGGCAGAAAGAAGGGTGCAAGCAAACACTTCACATATGGACCATAGAACAAGTGGGGGTTCCCGTGTAAACACTCTGGCTGTTTCCTGGACCCCAGCTGGAGGAAATCCTCAAAGAGGGGAGAATGGTGTAAGAAAAGAGAACACACACACAGCACAAATCACCTTTCCCCTCATGTCTATTCACAACAGCTACAACGTTTGAAAGAAAAAGGAAGCATCATTGAACGGGGTTGGAGAGGTCCTGGCTGAAGCAATCCAGCCAAATTGCTGTAAATTTTGGGTGAGAAAAACTCTTCTGCTTTTAAATTCACTTAGCGTGTTAAGTTAAGTATTAGTTTGTGATTTATCTCTTTTTATTTTCTTTGTAACCAATTCTGACTTTTATGCCTCATTAATTGTAATCACTTAAAATCTATCTTTCTGTAGTTAATAGACTTGTTTTATTGTTTTACCAATGTATTTGGATTAAAGTGTTTGGGAACCTCACTTGAGATAACAGGATCTGTGCATATCATTTTCCACTGATGGAATAACAGACTTTCTATGAGTTTGTATGTCCAGGAGGGTGCTGAACAGTATAAAATGTACATTTCTGGGGGAAGATCTGGGACTGGGAATTTGCTTGTATCATCCTGTATGTAATTCATGTTGAGTGGCTGGCCAGAGCATTCATGTAATATAGCTGGGAGTGATTTTGCATGCTAGAGGCTGTGTGTGAATTGGCCAGGAGTGACGGTCCTCACAGCAGAGAAATGTAAAAGGAACCCCAGGTGGGAATATTGAGGGGACACAGTTTAGCAATCCAAATTGTACCCTGGGGAATGTCACAAAGGGATATGATGATCAGATAAAATGGATTGGTAAAGGATTTAAAGGAGGTATTTGTTAAAGGAGTGAAATGGGGTGTGTGTGAGTGTGTGTGTGTGTCTATGTGTGTTGTTGGGGATCCTATGACTGGTATGGCAGGGAGTCAATCCCCCTATTCCTTTATAGTCCCCCTTAACCCTCATTTGGGGCAGGTGAGGAGCAGGTTTTAGCATCAGTTTGGCTGGGGACCAGGATGGGTAAAGGAGAGGGCTGACAGCAACCCCCTCCTCCCCCGCCCCCGATATATTTAAATTATTATGGAATTACCTGCACTGTACACTTTTATCTGCTGGATTCTCCCTGACATTTAGGATTAAAGTTGTAGTCTAATTAAATCACATCCAGTGTCTCCTGTCCCTCTGGCCTAGCAGGACAAAGGTTAAATTTACTTTATTACAGGTGTCTGCATATGCACTGCTCCTTCATCAGCAGTCCTAAAACCTCTACTTTTGCTTATATATGTGTGCCCACTTCTCAATTAACACCCCACTAACCTACAGTCTTGCAATGACTATCCTCCAGCCACTTACATTGGCCTGTATCTTTCTTTCCTCAAGGATACCTAAATTCCTTTGAAGGAAATCATTGATCTGAACTGGATTATATAAATGTCTGAGAAAGGAAATACTGACTGACATGTCATCCGAGCATCTAGAAAACTCTAGTATTTTCAATTGCACCATCAAAGTACATTGTGTAGAAAGTTGCAAAGGTTCTTAATACAGACTATCTAATATTCAAAGGTTATCTCACCGTTTTCCAATAAATAAAACAATACTGAAAAGAAAATGGAAAAAAAAAATCATTGTAATAATAGAGAGTGAGAGTTCATGTATGCTTTAAGGGAACATACATCTTTGGTAGGAAAGTTTTTCTCCTCTTTTCAAGGAGGACCTGATTCAATAGTTCTTATCATATAAAATTACCACAGAGGGTAATTGGAAGTTTGCATATGCAGAAACTTGCTTAACTCGGTTAATATAACTATTGAAAAATTAATACAAGCTGCTCTTTAGTGGCTATCTGTAAAGATAACCATAGTCTATGATTATGTTAAATCGGTGTACTGGATATCTTGGTAATATTTGAGACTTTGTCAATCATAACAATTACAGGAAGTAAACTATAAACCATCACCACCACCACCAGCAGAAAAAAGAGGAAAAAAGAGGACCATTCTCCCCTAGTAAATTTTGTAGCCTCACAGCCTATCTGCACCTTACCTTTTCATCTCTTCTGGTATCAGGATGT
Organism: Emys orbicularis; assembly: GCF_028017835.1. Lineage (NCBI taxonomy): Eukaryota > Metazoa > Chordata > Testudines > Emydidae > Emys > Emys orbicularis. The sequence continues at coordinate 196,856,299 of NC_088684.1, forward strand.
CAGCTCCCTTCCCCAGTCGGTCAATGATGCCAGCCTTCATCACCCGCTTGTTAAATTTTAAAACAAGCACTTTTGTGCTTTCTTCCATGCTGCCCCTAAACTTGGGAGGAGCTCTGCATAAACATCCAGAAAGCTACCCCTCCCCGCCTTCAAATCCCTCCTTAAAATTCTCCTTGGCCAGGATGCCTTCAGAAAACTTGACAATGGTTAGGCTGTTGGCATGAACATAATAAGAACACAAGAAAGGCCGTACTGGGTCAGACCAAAGGTCCATCTAGCCCAGTATCTGTCTACCGACAGTGGCCAATGCCAGGTGCCCCAGAGGGAGTGAACCTAACAGGCAATGATCAAGTGATCTCTCTCCTGCCATCCATCTCCATCCTCTGACGAACAGAGGCTAGGGACACCATTCTTACCCATCCTGGCTAATAGCCATTTATGGACATGCTGAGACCACTGCCTATCCTGCTGACCAATACTGTCTCATTGTTTCCCTGTACTTCCCTGTCTATCTGAATCTATCTGTTGTGTATTCTTATAGTGTAAATTACTTGGGACAGGGACAGTGACTGAGGATACACGGCATTACAGCCATACAAATAAAATAAATAAATAAATAAATACTGCACTGCCCGATTTATCTGAAGGAACTATTGACTCTGAAACCAAAGAACCAATTTAAATGGCAATAATAACAATTTCATTGCTGATTATTTTGACAGAAACATCCCTGCTAATCCCCCACTCCCAAACTGCCTCCTGTACCATTCAGATGTCACAAATTCCAGTTATTCTCTACCGGGCAGCCAAAACTCCAGTGTCCCCTTCGCAACTACTACAATTCTGATATGCACTGCCAATGTAAAAGTCTGCAGCACACTGAACTATTAAAATATAGGGGCAGAGTATAATGAATGTAGTGATTTTTAATCAACAGACAGTTCTGTACAGATTATGGCTTTTATTGTTATATTTAATTAATTAGACCCTCACATTTTTAAATCTATCTGACACTGCTGCATACTTTCTTCATCTGCTACATCAGAGTCGTGCACAATGTGTGGGGCTGGGCTGCAGAAGTTAAGCCTAACTTGCCTGATTTTTTTAATATATAATTTTGGTCTGCATATTCAAACTAGTGACCTCCAGTGAGGATGTATTGGTTCTATGTTCAGCTTTTTTGCAGGCTGGCAGTATAAGTCTGGGCAAGCCAGATTGCGGGCCCCTTATTCATAGTGGTGATCCATTACTCATGAGTTCACTGCTCTTAATTAACAAACGTTTTGAGCTACTATGTGATTTTTGGATGAAAGGTGGATGAAAGTGCAAATTGTTCTTGTTACTTAAAGGGTGGGAATCAGGATGCTCAAAGTGTACCTGACAAAGAGAAATGTCTTTTCATTCTCACAGCAACAGGGATAAAATTAAATATGGGTACAAAAGACACTGTACTCTCAGGAGTCTCATGGGTAAAGCTGTCTCAAGTGCAATGTGCATTTCTTTTACTCATTAACTTATCAGTAGCCACCACTTTGGAACCATTCAAAAGTAAATTAGAAATTATTCATCTGGGTCTTTTCAGGTCACAAAAAGAAAATCAGACTTCCATCCCTACGAGACTGAACAGCTATTGTGAAAGGCTGCAACATAAACACGTGTTCCTCTTTCGATGGCAGTGCATCTTGCCAAATGCTTCCAGTATCCATCAAAATTCAACAATCTGTTCATTCCCTGAGACACTGCATTGAGAAGGCTGGATTTCTGGAGGGCAGTCAAAAAGAAGCAGGAATAATAGAGCTGTGTTCCTTGGGCAACTGAACTACTGCCACTATTCATCCTCACTGCAGTCAAGCATATGGCAGTAACCAGGGTCAGCCCTAGGGTGTACTCAAAACAAGTGGCTGCATGGAACACAAAGATGCACATGTGCTTTGGGCTGATTCGTCTTCTACTGAAAAGGTCTCTGTACAGTTCCCCCCGCCCCTCATATGAAGAAGAGTCACTGTCTACTCTAAATGCAATATATTTTTTACTAAAAAGACATAGTTTTTGGCTTCCAGCAACCATGTTTGAAAATAAGCAGTATCAATACACAGGGTGTTATACCATTTTTCCCTTATCTCAATCCATACAAGTTCGCACACCCTCTAAATGTTATTTTTTCCCTTATCTCAATCCATACAAGTTCGCACACCCTCTAAATTTTACTTTGAGCTTCAGGGCTTGAGTGAACTGCAAAATACCATTGGTTTTGGATTGAAACTACGGTAAACTGCAAGAATTATTTTTCTGCCAGAAACTATACATTTGTCAAATCCTCCTTTACCTACTTCTGTAATTCCCCAATACCCTGCAATCAGTCCTGAGACTCACCTTTACTCTTATAGTGCCTTCTCATAGGCCAGTGGCCTGAAATGTCCCTTTGTACTTCTGTAGGTGGTTCATTGCCTCCCCTCCCCGTTTCCACATCTTCTGGGGACCAGAAAGGGAAACTCATTTGTTGAATCCACAGAAACCATCTTCAGGGAATGAACTGCCTGCCCACCCATGCACCCCTCTTTGGCAGTATTGGGACCGAAACCTGCCAACGATTCTGGTGCTGTTCTTTTTTTTTTCCATGTTGGATCCTGCTGCATCCCAGGATACATTTGGAGTCGTTGGGAAACTCAGATCAGCACACTGGGCCAAACTCTTAACAAACCTGGGTTGATTTTCATGTTAGTAATGAAATGCAAAACCAAGTGGATTTTTCCTTGGCTTGTACAATTATTTAAAAAATTCTCTAGTCTTCTGTGCTTGAATAGCAACAATTTTAATAAAAGAAGAATGTGTCTCTATTGGCATTACCTCACCTATGTGAAATCCCAAATTACTCTGTAAATGGCAAAAATCTATTATTATTTGGCTTGGTATTATTATGTGTTTTTAAACTGGTACATATTGCTTTATTTAATAGTAATATGAAAAAATGTAGAATAAGAAAGACTATGCCTACTTAAATCTTACACATCCCTCATAAAATATGAAGTATTATAATCTTGACTCATTGGGGGCTGTGAAATATTTAAGGCTAGTCCTGGTGGTAGCCACAAATTATACATCTTAAATGACTTACAAAGGGCCAGAATATGCCACTGTTAGTGAACACCTGAAGAAGAGCTCTGTGTAAGCTCAAAAGCTTCTCTTTCTCACCAACAGAAGTTGGTCCAATAAAAGATATTACCTTACCCAGTTAGTCTCTCTGATATCCTGGGCCAACTCAAATACAACAATGCATACCATTACTTTTGTTGACTAAGACCTTACTACATCAATAATCCCTCATTTCAACAGGACTTCCTGGACAGTAATGGTCCTACTCAATAAAAGTAAGAATGGCAAGATATGTAGTAGGCCAGGTCCTTAGCTGGCGCTATGCTGATTTGTACCAAGCCAAATCTTTAGCTGGTGTAATCAGGGCCGGCTCCAGGCACCAGCCGAGCAAGCTTGTGCTTGGGGCGGCAGATTCTACGGGGCGGCATTCCACCCAATCCTAGGGTGGCACGGCCGCTTTTTTTTTTCCCCCCCACTGATCCGGCCACCCTGTAGGGGGCGGCGGCGAGGAGGAGGGGAGCACCCTACTGGGAGCGGGCTGCGTGCTCCGTCTGCCCCAGCCGGTGCCAGGTCTCTAGCAAGCCCGGCAGGGCAGCCTGCGTCCTTCCCTCCCCACCGACCGGAGCGGCGCGGAGCCCTCCCGGCAGGCGGCGCGGCGGTCAGGGCCGCGTGGCGAGCGTCCCGCTGAAGCCCTGGCCGCCCCCCTTCTCTCTCTCCCCCCGCTCCCTCTCCCACCCCCCCCGCTAGCCGGGGCACGTCTGCAGCGCAGGGAGTCCCCCTGAACCCTGGCTCCGGCCGCCCCATAGGGTTTTTTTTTTCCTGCTTTGCCGCTCCAGCCACGCCGCAGGTTTTTTTTTTTTCCTGCTTTGCCGTTCTGGCTGCCCCGATTTTTTTTTTTTTTTTTTTGCTTGGGGTGGCAAAAAAGCCAGAGCCGGCTCTGGGTGTAATTTTCCTTTCCTCCTCTCTCTCCAGCTTCCTTTTTCATTTTTATCTTCTTTCTTCAACTTTCCTTTTTTCTTGTTCTTGCTAGTTACATTAAATTTAAACTGCCCCTCGGAGCACCCTTTAGATTCACTTAATGGTGATGTGGCATCAATTTGTTTGTCTCACTATTATTTCGACAGCAGAATTTAGTAAACAAATTATATATTTTTTCAAATCACTTTGAACTTATCACCGCACGCACACACAAAGTGATCACAAACACATCAGCATTTCCCTGCTTTCAACCTGAACTCACAGGCAAGAGATGCATGAAACCATGAACTTCAGTGCATCATCTACAAAGTTACGTGGAAATTAAAGTCACTAGTTCACATCTGCTTCTTTCCTCTGCCCTTTGCACAATGCGCAGACGAAACCTCTAATTTCTTTTCAAATACTGTACTCAGGAAACCTTTCCCCTTTCATAGGTTAAGAAAACTAGGAAGAGAAGGGCTACTTTTCAGTCTCTATATCCACTTTGCATCTCACACTGCTTTTACAATGGTGTAACTTCATTGACTTCAGTGTGTTTAGTCCAATGTTACATTGATATGAGGGGAGACTCCGGCCCTTTTCCTTTGCAGCTTCTTTAAACATATAGAACTAGATTGCACCCGGCACTGCCATGAGTGTGTACCTGCCAGCTCCCCTCCAGCAAAGACCCTTCCCCCCATTGCACTAATGAATAAGGTAAAGGCATAATAAATTATTCCATCCTAGTACTCCTGGAGGTACAAATCACCCTACGGGATAGAATTGGGAGGGGTGGAGTCATAATCCTGCTCCCTCTCTATAATCTCCAAGAGACCTATTCAAGTACTCCAGCACAGGGAAGTGTGCTGCACCATCCAAATGGGTAATGAAGCCTGTGCACTCCTCCTAGTACTAAGAAGTTGATTGATCCCCCTACAGCACCACCTCTCCCAGAACTCTCCCTAAGGATGCACCTCCAATATAGGCAAGATAAATCACATGATCTGACCCTGTCCCCTTATTGTTTTTCAATAAATCAAGAAAACGTAGGTGTTAATTTCATATCTAGCCACTCTCTGAAAGACCCACAGGTCATCACAACAGCTTCATTTCTAGAGCACTGAAATTTACTCTCCTTAAAAAAGGAATAATCTGAAGTATTTCAAATGTGACACGACAAAATGCCTAATCTTTGTCTATGTCAGAATGTTTAAATCACCAGAGCAGTTAAGTGTTAATTGACCTGGGCCACCCATCTGGAGGAACATCTGACCAAAGTATGATACATCATAGATATTACTTCAAGTTTAGAGCAGCCGATACAAGAAGCAATTTAGACTAGAGAATAGATAAAGCTGAAAAATATGTAACTCAGGTCATTTTTTTTCCAAAATCGTAATTTAGACCCCACCAAATGATACCACAAACCCATTCAATATCTCAGAGTAAACCCCGCTTCAGACACACGGTAACAATATGCCACCCTAGAAATATAGCACACACAGCAGCACTTATTAAAAGAGATAAAGAAGAAGTAACCAAAAGACAATACAAATGTGTATAAACTCTAACTACATTTTCCCAATTAGATTAATTCCTTTCAATTTTTCCAGAGAACAGCAGGTTTGATATTGCAAGGATGTTCCCATAGTCTAAAATTAGGAAAATCTTCAATCCAAAAGGTATTTTTCCTTAATAGGAAATAAACAATAAGCAGGTTGGAGACATACCAACTCTTTATTTATCTCCTAATATAAACTAATATGGAATTCTGCCACATTTAATTACCCTCCTCAGCTCAGGATCATCTGGAGCTTCCATTACTAGTCCATATATTTTCCTCGTGTCAATCAGGTACCCTTAAGAGCCATTACAGTATGAAGAACACCAGCAGTGAAGAATAATAGGACATTCATGGACTGCTGAATCTGATATAAAAACTGCCTTTAATAAAGACAAAAGATAAGTGCCAGGAAAGTGAAAAAGACCATAACTCTCTGTTTTACCTGTAGCCTGCACAGTTCTTCTGGACATACTTGAAAAGAATAAATTGATACAAAATCCTAGCTTCATCATATGATCCCGTTTAAACTCTAAAATGTAGGGGATGGATATTGCAAGAGATTGGAGAAAGGCGGATTTCACTACATCTTTCAGGACATAATTTTATCTTTTGTATTATGACTATTTCTAAAGTGCCCACCTTATAGTATCTGGATGCAATTATATGAATTTAGAAGTACATGATTTCCCTAAAGGAAGAGGAAAAGAGCTCCCATTCCCTGCTCTGCCAACTAAAGATATTCATTTCAGAAAAAAGTAAATGTATATGTGTTTTCTATCTATAGAGTGCAGTTGGGTGTTGCATGGTCCTCCATAGAGGGTTATGATATGCTGGTGTAGGCCCATGACTCCCACAAATATAGACTCCAAGTAACACAGTGAAAACTAGAGCAGACTAGCAATTAAAGGTCCAACAGGACCTCCTTGCATTCCAGGGTAGTCAGATAAATACAGCTAGAGAATTAGGTTTCCTATTCAAATAGAAAGTAAAAGGAAAGTGACTTTTTGTTCTGTTTCCCAGTTTCATGCCACTATATTCTCCATTAGAATCTTCATGCACACCTTCAAAGTGCCATTGCCAGAGGAGGAAGCATCATGGTTTATGGAAGAGGTTAATGGATTCTCCAGAAGAGTACCTGAACACCTACCCTTTGTGTTTGTTCCAGGTTTCTATGTACATGTGTCTATTAATTAGACACCTTATAACTTTGCCCCTTTCCTCAAACTCTTTTATTAGGTGCTATTCCTAGTTTGTCTTTTTCTATTTCCCAGATGTTATCCTCCAGCAGACGGGTTATGCAGAACACGCCAAAGTATGTACTTTCCCTAGAACCATTTGAAGGGCTTCTTTTTTTGTACTCTGGGGACTACATAACTACTATATTCAGATAATATTGCCAAGTTATCTATTAGGTTATTTTTCTTGCTCTGAAAATATCCATGTCTTTCATGTACATAGGGGAATATAAGATTTTCTTATATACCAGTAAATAATTGCCAGTATAAAAATAATTTACCCAGTAACTGAAAAATATATAAAATAATAAATTCTACAAGGAATTATAGATAACTAATGTTTATATATGGCAATTACACCTATTCAATTATATATTTTTCTTCTATAACATGCCAAAGATGGTCCCTTGACCCACATTATTGTCATCATGAAATCATCACAGCATAATTGTGTGGAAAGATTTGCATCTAACAACTTAAATGGAGCTACAGTAAGAATTTGTAACCCGACATCCTGGGGGGAAGGAAAGTCAGTGGTGAGTGTACATACTGCTGAATCTATACGTAATTAATTATGCAGCTCACCAGATATCACCCTTGGGATAATGCAAAAAAAACCAGAACTATACTCTGAGGCTGAACCCATTCAAAAGCAAAAGCTGCAGGGAGCATGCTACTTGTGGGAATTACTATCCTTAGGTATTTGTACCACTTCTGAGACCTTAAGCAACTCTTGGAGAGACTTTGAGGCTCATCTGGAGGTCACTTGAGAGAAGATATTTGAGTATGCATGCTTTTTTCCTATATTCACTATTTTGGCTTCCCTTTGGGTTTTATTCTTTCCCCCTCAAATTAATTTAGTTTTGAAAGTAAGAGAAGGAAGAGACTGCTTGCTTAAAAGTAAATAAGCCCATTCCACAGTGGTTCCTGCTACTGTACAAAACGGATGAGCAAGATCGAGGAACTATCTCTTTTCAAGGCTGGGTGAGGAAGATTGTAGATAAGAGCAGAGGATCTTCTAAGAGAATTTTAAAAAAATATTCCTTTTAATCAATCAGTTAAAAATGTGTGGCCTATTTACCTCTCTGGGAGGATTTAGTAGTTACAGGGCTATCCTGCTGTTTTTGCCTGGTTCAGTCAATCTAACTGTTTCTCTCACAGAAGCCTACCATTTCAGAGGAAAAAAGACCGACAGAAAGGATAATTTTATGTCTTTCTCTCCCCCCCCCTTTATTTATGTATTTGACACAAATGGATTAGATGCAATATGGACTTTGTGGCAGATGAAATTTTTGGCTGACTTTTTTATCTTGCTTTATTGTAGAAGGTTTCTTTCAGATGTATACAAATGAATGAGCAATGGATTTTCCAGTGAAGTAAAATTATTGACAAAGTACTATGCAAAATTATCTTCCATTGTGAATATCTGAATTGGAAGCCACAGTGTGTACCAAAATTTGACTGCCAGATTCTGGGACTAGACAACGGGGGATTGATCAATTGATGATTGCTTCGTTCTGTTCATTGCCTTTGAAGCATTCGGCATTGGCCATTGTTGGAAGACAGGATACTGGGCTAGATGAACTATTGATCTGACCCAGTATGGCCATTCTTATGTTCTAAAAATTCAGATCAGCTCCCTGTTATCCCTACTGATAACAGCATCTAACTCGACAAGAATACTCTTATTGTAGATTTTTTTGGTTACTTTAGAATTCACATCACTTGTCCATTCGGTAAAGACTTTTGTTTGTTTGCTTCCCTCCTATTTATCATTTGGTCTAACTCTCCTGCCATTGACAATAATATGGAAATGTGCAAGTTGTGAGAACTGAGGAGGTAGGGACATCAGCTCTTATGCAAAGAGGAAGTAAAATGGGCCAGCAAGTCAATCTACTATTTTACCATTCAACATTTGCTAACTTTGATTATTTCTATAAATCTAAATGTTTCAGGGGAATAAGAAAAAAGAGTTCTCATAAAATGATGTGATATTCATGCAGAGTGATGGTGGCCTTTTTCCACCACCACCATCCATCCCTCCCTCCACGCACTCACACAAAATGTGAGGGGGAAAGGGATGCAATTTGTCACAGAGAACAATGGGAGAAGACAGAACTAATTCTATTCACATTTAATCAGTGTAAATACAAAGTGATTTCATTGAAGAAAGTGGAATTATTCCTTAGGGTACGTCTTCACTACCCGCCGTATCGGCGGGTAGCAATCGATTTATCCGGGATCGATATATCGTGTCTTGTTAAGACGCGATATATCGATCCCCGAACGCGCTCACCGTCGACTCCGGAACTCCACCAGAGCAAGCGGCGGTAGCGGAGTCGATGGGGGAGCCGCGGCCGTCGATCCCGCGCCGTCTGGACCCCAGGTAATTCGATCCAAGATACTTCGACTATGCGAATAGTTGCGTATCTTGGATCGATCCCCCACCCCCCAGTGTAGACCAGCCCTTAGTTACAGAAGTGTAAATGAGAACAGATAGGTCCAGATTTAAAAAACGTTAAGCACAGGCTTAAGTACCATAGAGTCAAAGTGGCTTAACCATATGCTTAAATGCTTTGCTGAATCGAGACCAAATACTGCTTGAATCCTGGCCACTTATGACGTGTTCACAGAGAAGAAAAGTGAATTATCTAACTTTTCATTCAGAAAGTAAACATTATAAAGGGATCAAATGTCCTGTCACCACCTACCCCCACACATAATCACAGACTGTACTCCCAGTTTGTCCATTGCATCCATATGTTCTCTCATCTTACACTTAGATTGTTAGTTTTTCAAGGCAGGAAGAATCTTTTGGTTATGTATTCGTACTGTACTTAGCAATCATGTTGGCTCTACCAAGATACCGATAAACAAACAACTTTCCTCTTTCTATTTACAAAGGCATAGGACCAAATATTAAAATTTTTAATCAGTCAAAATTCCCAAAAGTCAAGGAGACTCTTGTAGGAATAAAAGGAATTCCAGCCCCACAATGCCCTTCTGAAATATTATATCCATTTGAGAGGTGTATGAACTTCAGCAGAGGAAGAGTAAGCGATATGCCCAAGGTCACACAGGAGTCCAGACTCCTGACCCAAGTTCTAAGCACTAGACAATCACTTCACTCCATACCATTTTTACATCATAATTCTGTGATACATTTGCTCAACAAATATTGACATTTAGGGTACGTTTATGCAATCTGTGTATGGTACGGAGTTACTATGCTGCCCTGTAATATTGCCCAGCAACCATGTGAGATCTGGCCCTTACCTGTCCACCAATATACCTTCCCATTTTATCCCAATACAACATTACCACATAATCTCCAGAGCAATGTTACTTGTTCAACCAGGAAATTGGGACAGCCACTTTGGGGGATGTTTAGACTGAGCTCATTGCTTGCATAATGCACTGGCTACAAAGATTCCAAGGTAGAAAAATCTCTCAGATCATTTAAAGAAATGGGTTCCTCAGCTGGCAGTGCCTTGAGCTTCCATGATAACACAGAAAGTACAAGTATTTAAATAGGTTTCCTTTGTGACAAGCTTTTATTTTTGCTGTTCAAAAAATGACACATTGATCTAACTGAACACAGTGCTCCTTCCTAATAAGAGTGTTCTTGAAAGCACAGCACTAACGTTGCTGCTGTGGCATGAAAAGGCAGCTTAAGCTTGGTGAATGGTGAGGAAAATTAATTTTCAAACACCTTTATAATATTTTAATTGCTTCTCAGGTCAGTAATATTCACACTTCTATTTTCTTTTGTTGCTTATCTGTGAACATTTGTGTGAACAGGTTTTTGTTCATATGGAAGTACTTGACCCTGTTTACAAAGTTTCAGTCATCCAACGAAGCAACAGAATCAATACTATGTCACCTAGGTGACAAATCCCACACCACACATAATGAATAGCTAATACTGTAGTCAAAGACATAGCTGAACAGACCTGTGCCCAACTCTTAGGCTGAAACATATTCATATTAAATGTTTGTCAAACACTTACAAACACATCAGACTCTGCCCAATACTATTAGACTCTATTCAGGCCATGATGGTCCACACATTTGTAATCTCCTAGTTCAACTACTATAGTTCCATAGTGCTAGAAATTAAATCCAAGACACTGAGGAAGACACAGATGGGTCAGGATGCTGCAGCAGTGCAGACACCACCACTTTACCCACAGCTCACTTTCCAAAACCTAGCTGGTTAGCAATAGATCTGTAGCATTCTGGGGTAGCCAGCTTCCAGGTGGCTATAACAATCCAATTATGGACTGCCTGGCCACCCTCATGTGTGTGCTGTGATGCTGGGGAATCAGGGTAAGCTCTTCACAGAGCTCCAGAAACTTTGCTTTCTTCATGTAAAGGTCCTGGACCCTCTGCTGATTATCCCAGCTCTGCAAGACAATGTGATCTCACCAGTCTGTGCTTGTGGTCCTGCTCCAGAAGTGTCAGTCTACATAGCCAGCTTCAGCAGCTATACTGAGAGTCATGAACTGCATCAACCAGTTCGAGTCTGCCATGTCTGTATCATCCTTCTCCTCCTTCTCCTCTGGCAGGTGCCTGTGGTAGGTCAAAAAATGCCACCAAAATGTCCACCAGGATCTCATGGATTCTTAGCCCATTTCCTGAGACAAGAATGAAAGCCCTACCAGGACAAGTACTTCAAATGGTGATTCTTACATGTTGCTGGCTCTGGTTGATGGGGGCATGCAGACATGGCAGGCCACAACAACTTCCAGTAAAGTGCCATGGGATGGACAGTCAAGTTTTCCCACAGTGCACCATGAATAAAGGACTAGGGCAGCTATAGCAGAGAGGACACCAGGAAAAGCCTGGGATAGGCTGGTTTCACTTATGTCTGTGTAATGCAGCGTAAACACACGAGTGTAGGTTTGAGAACTGGGTCCAGAAATTCTAAACCTAGGGTCAATATTCATCAGGGACACTCAAGTCCAGACTTACAAACACAGAGCCTGTGGGCTAGAGTCCCACAGATCTTGGGTTTACATTGCAGTGTAGACATACCCTACACACGTTACCAGCAACACGTTTCCTGAGTTTGACACTCTTTATGCTAGCTCGCCATTGAATAAAGGGTCCAGTTCAAAGGTGCTGTACTGATTTTCAAAGCCCTGCATGGTATTGATCCTAGGAACCAGAGAGGTCACTTCTCCTTCCACGCCAGTAACCTGACACAACAGCTTTGCTCTGCGAGATAAATTGTTAAGTGTAAAAGAGTGTGCTGATCTCTATCTGTAAATGCCACCCAGACCATCGAAATGTGTGCCAGAGATTCCAAAAAAGGACATAATTAAAAGAACCTGAGAAGGAATTTTTTAAAATAATGATCTAACATTTTGCATGACCTCACTTGAATGATTAAACAAGACTGGGCCAATAGTAACATTAAACTGACAACAGGCAACTTGTTTGCATGGCAAATACAATCATGCCAGGGAACACAAGATGGCTGACACCGAATTTAATCACAAACATGAATTCACTATGTAGGGTTGATTGAAGCTTTCATTGGGATTTATAACCAGGATAGAATATTGGTATGACAATAGGTTGGTGCTAGGAAGATAAAGGCAAAAGGCTTTAGTTTTGTTACAAAACATAACTAACGTCCAGTTTATATTAGAAATGGGAACTATGTTTACAACCAAGTCATGGGGCAACAGTAACCTGGCTACCTGACATGGTTGTATTTGTGATTCAGAGCATTTTCCTGGTACTCGCCCGTTAGTGAAAACAAATGCAGTCCCTCCTATTCAGGGAAGCTGTCTATTCCACATATTCTCTGTGCACTGAAATGCCGGATTCTCCTTCCTAAATATTCCTGAGCAATTTTAAATGGACAGTATAACAATCATTAAAATGATAGCACAGTTTTAGAGCATGTTTTGAAATTTCAGTGCTTAGAAGGAGGCTGTTACTTTTATCAGTCTCATTTCAATGAAAATTTGTATGCAGATTGGTAAAAACAGAATAATGAAAGGGTGTGTGCAAAAATTGGTGGAATTGGCACATCAGATTAGGAATATAACTAGTGTTTAAAGGATCGTACCCCAGTCTGGCTCCCCCCACAATCTGAAAATCTACATATATGTTTAAAACATCAGAACAGTTTTTAAAGCTAAGAATGAAAAATCACCTCTTGCCCTTCCTTAGGGAAGTGCTTGGGGTATGCTACAGACCCCCAGTATCTGATTTGGATACAGACAGAGATCTCTTTAATATTTTTAAATTAAACAAATATTACTGGGAACTGTGTGATTATGGGAGACACTTGTTCCCAGATATAGATTGAAGGACAAGTGCTACTAATTTTAGATTTAGTATCGATAAGTAGCGAGGAGCTCATAGAAGAATTGTAGAGGTTGTAGAGGATAATCTTGGGTTTGAGCGATCATGAGCTAATTCAGTTTAAACTAATTGGAAGAATAAACAAAAATAGGTCTGCAACTAGGGTCCTTGATTTCAAAAGGGCAAACCTTAAAAAATTAGGGGAAGCAGTTAGGGAGTTGGACGAGACTGAAGAATTTAAGGATCTGAATGTGGAGGAGACGTGGAATTACTTTAAATCAAAGCTGCGGAAACTGTCTAAAGCCTGCATCCCACACGGGGTGTGTGTGTGGGGGGGAATTGTAGGGAAGAGTTGCAGACCAAACTGGATGAACAAGCATCTCAAACAGCTTATTAAAAGAAAACAAAAAGACTACAAGGAATGGTGGATGGGATGGATCACCAAGGAAGGCTACCTTTTGGAGGTTAGAATGTATAGGGAAAAAGTGAGAACTGCCAAAACCCAAGCAGAGATTGAGTTTACAAAGGAAGTTAAAACCCATAGTAAAAGATTATTTGGCCATATAAATAAAAAGAAAACAAGGAAAGAAGTGGGAGCGCAACGCACTGACGATGGGATGGATATTAAAGATAATCTAGGCAAGGCCCAACAAATAAACAAGTATTTTGCCTCAGTTTTTAATAAAGGTAATGAGGAGCTTTAGGAGTAGTGGTAGGATGGCTAAAAGAAATGAAGATATGGAAGTAGAAATGACCACATCTGAGGTGGAAGTCAAACTCAAATAGCTGAAGAGGACCAAACTGCAGGGCCCAGATAAAATTCATCCAAGAAAATTAAATAAACTAGCACATGAAATTGCAAGCCCAATAAAAAGGATTTTTAATTACGGTAATCTGTATACACGGGAGTTGTACCCTATTAGTGCAGAATTACAAATACATTACCTATCTTTAAGAATGGGGGAAAAATGACCCAGGAAACTACAGGCCTGTTCATTTGACCTCAATTGTATGCAAGGTCTTGGAACAAATTTTGAAAGAGAAAGTAATAAAGGACTTAGAAGTAAATGGTAATTGAGAATATAACTGATTTTTTAGACAAAAGAAATGCAGTAGGTCTAACCTACCTGGATATCAGTAAGGCATCTGATATAGTTCCACATGGGAAATTATTAGTTAAATTAGAAAAGATGAGGATTAATACGAGAATTGAAAGATGGGTGAGGAACTGGTGAAAGGGGAGACAACAACGGGTCATACTGAAAGGTGAACTGTCAGACTGGAGGGAGGCTACTAGTGGAATTCCTGGGGGATCAGTTTTGGGACCAATCTTACTTAACATTTTCATTAATTGTTGGCAAAAAAAAGTGGGTGTGCACTAATAAAATGTGTGGATGACACAAAGTTGGGAGGTATTGCCAATATAGAGAAGGACTGGAATATCATACAAGAAGTACTGGATGACCTTGAAAACTGGAGTAAGAGAAAGGGGATTACATTTAATAGTGCAGAGTGCCAGGTCATGCACTTAGGGACTAATAACAGGAATTTTTGCTATAAACTGGGGATATATCAGTTGGAAGTGACAGAGGAGGAGAAAGCCCTGGGTGCACTGGTCGATCACAGGATGACTCTGAACCACCAATGTGATGCAGCTGGGAAAAAGGCTAATGCAGTCCTAGGATCCATCAGGCAAGGTATTGCCAGTAGAAATAGGGAAATGTTATTGCAATTATACAAGCCACTGGTGAGACCTCATCTGGAATACTGTGTGCAGTTGTGGTCTCCCATGTTTAATAAAGATCAATTCAAACTGGAATAGGTGCAGAGAAGACTACTAGGATGATCAGAGGAATGGAAAATTTACCTTTTGAGAGAAGACTTAAGGAGCTTGGCTTATTTAGCCTAACAAAAAACAAAAAAAAAGCTGAGCGGGGATTGATTGCTCTGTATAAATACATCAGAGGGATAAACACCAGGGTGGGAGTGGAATTATTTAAGTTAAATCAATGTTGGCGTAAGAATAAATGGATATAAACTGGCTGTCAACAGGATTAGGCTTGAAATTAGATGAAGGTTTCTAACCATCAGAAGAGTGAAGTTCTCCAACAACCTCCCAAGGGGAGCAGTGGGAGGAAAAAACCTATCTGGTTTCAAGAGGGAGCTTGATAAGCTTATGGAGGGGCTGACATAATGGGGTCACATGCCATTGTAAGCAGTCTCATCTGTGACTGCTAGTAGCACATATCCTCAGTGGCTGGTAATGGGATACTAGATGGGGAGGGCTCTGAGTTACTACATAGAATTCTTTTCTAGGTGTGTGGCTGGTGGGTCTTGTTGACATGCTCAGGGTATAAGTGACTGCCATATTTGGGGTTGGGAAGGAATTTTCCTCCAGGTCACATTGGCAGAGACCTTGTGGGGCTTCACCATTCTCTGTAGCTTGGGGCACAGGTCACTTGGTGGTTTAAACTAGAGTAAATGGTGGATTCTCTGTAACTTGAAATCTTAAAATCATTATTTGAGGACTCCAGTTATTCAACCAGAGGTTATGGGTATATTGCAAGAGTGGATGGGTGACATTCTGTAAGCTGCAATGTGCAGAAGATCAGACCAGATGATCACTTCTGGCCATAAAGTCTATGAGTCTATTAATCATTATGTCGGAGGGATATTTTGCAACAAACCAAAAGGAATTAAACTGCTGACAAGAGGATAAGGTTCTCCCCCTAAAATACAGCGACAAAGAAATAGGGACATTTATATCACCAACTCTGGCTACACTGAATGATGCTGTGGAATGTATATTTGATGGCCCATTCTGTAACTAGTGCATATTTTAATTTTCACAAGCATTCCAACTGCCATAATGATGACTAGCTATGAATGAGTTATCTATATGCAATAGTGGAGGTTGGGCCAATATCATTACACACACTACATACGTATACCCCTCCCCCTCTGTTATATACATATCCATGTATATATATTCATGTACACACTAGAATTACGGCATAAAGGCAGCTGCACAGATGTTGCTCATCAAACTGCCAGTGTGAGGGGGTGGGGAAGAAGGATTATTACTTTACTGCTTAGATTTCCCTTCCCAAAAGCCTGTTTATTTGGGTTTTGCAGAGGATCAGGGACAGCGTTTAGCCCTTTATGATTTACTAAGACTTCATGATATAGATATTGCACAATTAGGCTCATTATGAGCAGTTTAAGCATATGGTGTTGGCTGTCGTCAGAGACAGAATATCACACTGGTTGAACCAGTAATCTGGCTGTCTGGAAATTCTCACAGGAACATGGGATTTTGTAAACAGGCATTCCTATGTTTCTAAACCAAATTGTTTCACAGAACTTATACTGCTTATGCAGGCAAAATACTCAGTCAGATCAATTGAAAATGTGACTGTGTGAGAAGTATGGGATCAGTCCCTGTTACATTTACACACTAAATATTTTTAAAAAGCAATAATATTTTTCAACCAAAAAGTACTTTGAGAGGCTTGATGAAAGATGCTATAGAAGTGCAAATTAATATTGTCCATTATTAGATTTTGTTTTGTTTGGTTCTCATCAGCTTTTCAGTATTGGTATAGATGCTTGCTTACGACTAGCTGATAGACAATGCTGTGATGATTTAAACGTCCTAGAATTTCACATTAAGTAGCAGATGTTCTTGATAATAGCTGCTGTCTGAAAAATCCAAAGACACACTTTAGTATGAAAATTTATGAAGTTTTAAAGATATGAAGCACAAAGTCATTACGGAGGCGCCTGGCAGCAATTCCATAAGTTAGGGCTGTGTTCTACAATGGGCTTGAAATAGACAAATTCCTCTTTCTCTCTGAAAGTAGGTGGTCAATTGTTGTGAAATGCCTATTGAATTTTCTGTATAGTTTTTGTTTGGTTTCTGTTTATAAGTTTTTAATAGGAAATCTGAATTTGGACTCTAGCTAAAATCTCCTCTTGGCAGTCCCGCTTTTCATTGTTTACCAATATCCTTTCAAAAGCATCATCTATCTACACAAAATCTGGCAGGAGGATGGAAGCTAACAAGGGTTTTAAAAAAAAGAGCTTGATTGAGCGTCACTTTTGCCATTACACATGTTTTAAGTGAAAGTTTACGTGCCAGGCACACAAACCTGATTTTTGTTTTTGTTTGTTGTTGTTGTTGTTGTTGGCTGTATCAGTCTGATTGGTTGCCTGGGCCTGAGAGCACACAAAAACAAACAAACAAACAAACAAACACCTCTGCTAGGAGCTATACTTTTCTGTCAGATTTTATCCTTCAATGGAACATAACAGTTTCATGCACAGCTGCTGACACATGAGGGTTCATTGCACAGCTGCTGATGGATAAATATTCAATCTGAGCAGTAGTAGCTTCCCTCTCTCTCCCACACTCATGTTTATCCCTTTTCCCTTTGCTAGCCTCTCGCCCCCACAATTAAGCATTAAAAAACTCTAGCAAATTAATACATAAAAAATACTTTGCTGTGAAGCAGTTAGTGTTGCTACACACATAATATACCTGAAAGAAACTCACAAAAACAAGGAAATGAAGAGGTAAGCCATCTAACAATACATACTTCTACTCCTCCATCCACAACCACACACTTTCCCATTACCACTCCCTCCAGCCACTGCAATCTTAAAACCTGACACCTAGGGATACTAGCCTCACATCAGTCCTTTTAACCACCCTTCTGTACCCAATCTTTTGGTGAACTGCCTTCTCCCAAGCACTACCATCTACTACCCCACATATCCACAACTAATTGTGAGGGGGAAATAACTGGTAAAGGGATGTGTGCAGAAGGGCAAAAGCCAGGAGGTGGCCAGAGTAATACTTGGTCTTGTTATTGTCATTCATTTAAAATCACAGTGTGAATTACTGCAGCAAAGGACAAAGAGACGTTGTTAATGGGTGTGCACAGGATTGCTACACCGCAGGGGTCCTGGAAATAGAATCTTTGTGTTATATCAAACAAGAAAGTAGTATGGTTATATGCATACAAAAATGGAGCTTGTGAATGGCCAGAGAACCACCAAAATATGGTTTAAAGAATCATGCTCCACAGCAAAGAAATTAATACTGAATCTATTTAGCCTCGATTGGTGCTTTTAGAAAAGATCCCTTGGGGGACACCGAGAATGCCAGAAATTTTTCAAAGGATTTGGACCCTTGATAAATGCAAAAATGAATTCAGGTGATTTGTAGGCTCTCAACTGAAGAGGCCTGGCTTCACAACACATGAGCAATCTCTCTTAAAGACCACTCTTTTCCCCAATGTCTTGATTCAATATCATAGCTAAGAATAAAATAATCGTTGCAGTTTTTTCTGCTTATGTAACATTTGCAAGTAATATAAAATTGTACATTTTAAAGGGATACAGTAATAATGTCTGGCATTGTTGCATCTCTTTTCATAAATGGATCTCAAATTGTTTTTAAAAGCATTCATCCTTTTTTCCACCTCATTGCCCACTGTGGGGGGAATATTAATTTTACCAACATTAATGATGAAGAAGCTGTGCAGCGAAAGGATTTGTCCAGGGTCACAGAGTCAGATTAGAATGCAGGTCTCAGGATGAACACTCCTGTGCCTTAACCAGAAGACTGGGTAATTACCTAAAACAAAATAACTTGCAGTGAAAGTGATGATAAAAGTTGATATGATAAGGAAACAGATTTCAGCTTCAGATACCCAAGCTTTTGTTATAAATGAGTAAAATGTTAGAAAATATTTTGTATGTGTTTTCAATATGTTACTTTTCTTTCCTTTCTTTGGTAAAAATACAGAGCACTGATGCAAGAGACAGGTTACAATGGAAAGGAAGAAAGTGGATGGGGATATAGTTAAGAACAGGATAGCAGATCAAAGGAAAAGAGAAAGTGGTACAATTTTTTTTTTAATTAAGAAAACCTTTTTTTTCCCCTTTGAAATTAAAGTTCTCTCTGTTTTTGCAGGGTTTTTCCACATTACAGGAGGATACTGAAAATACCAGTTCTTAGCAATTTGATCCTTCCCTTGGTGTTAGGTTTGAACTTTCCCCTTTGAATTTTTAATGTTATTTTATCCAAATATTAAAACCAAGCTAGCAGTTTTGCACCAGTCTGTTTTCTAGTCCACATTCCTCATGGGGGAGGTGTCAAAAGAGCTTACTACTGTATCTGTATGATCCCTGCTGGCTGATGTTTAGAGTGGTTCTGCTGGAGATCCAGAGGAGGTGCTGACTGACAGATATGTTTTTATGGCAGCAACAAAGAGGAAAAAAAAGTAAGTACTGTTATTGCTGATCCACAAGAAAAGAGGGATTATTTTAGAACTTTTAGGAGACCAGAAAAGAGCAGGGACCCATACACTTAAGTTAAAAATACTATTGAAAAATGTGCTAGCAGCATTCGTGCAGTCTAACGAAAGCATCAATACCATTTACAATAACTTAGTGTGTTGATGAGTCTGCTTTGCTCCTGCCCATTCTATAACTGGATTAAAATGAAGAATTTACCATTCACTCTAAAATAAAGGACTCAACCCTGTTCCAATGGAAGTCAACAGGAGATATGTAGGACCGAGGATTTCTTCTGATTTCTTATAAATAACAGTAGATGGCAGCGATGGATAAATTAATTTGGATAAAATGACAACTAGCCTTGATTGTGCCTAAAATTCACATGAAGCTCTTTAGAAGGGCACATTTAGCTAACTATTTTCACTATGAATTATCAATTCATGTATCTCTGAGCTTCTGGTTGTAACTGGAAATACAGTGACAAAATACCACAGGAATGTTGTAATATTGCTGTCCCAATAGGAAGAAGGAAGTATCAAATTATTATGGGAAATCCTCTGCTCCTGAGATTTTTGGAGCCAAAACAGGTGCTTATTATTCAGACAGAACTCTAGTTTTTCGGAGTAAAGCTAGTTAAGGGGGAGGGGAAAAAAGAAAAAAAAATATTCACAAAACATTTTTACGTCATTGTTTTTTAACTTCCAAAATTTAGAAAATTTAAGTCGATCGATAGTTGATTGAAAATAATGGTGGGGGAGGAATTTTATGAAAATCGTCCATTTTTCCATTTTAAAAAATATTTAAATTCAAATATTTACCAGTTTAGGCCAGATACTTTTGGGATTTCCCCGTCAGTAGAAGATGAATAGTGGGACAGTTCTGCTTCATGACAGTGGAACCATTCCCTCCTCCCCACCCAAATCACTTGAAGGCCCCTGTAGCCAAATACTTCAATAGCTCTTAGCACAGCTCCTCAGGCTGAGAAGCAAACCTGATGGAATTTGTCTAAGCTAGCCCTTCAGAAAGATGTTTCAGATAACGCTTCTAAAAGTGAAGACGCAGGGGTCTCTTCCAAGGTTATTTTGGGCCCTAACTCAGGGGTTGGTTGAAACACTAGTGCCCTATTTGCAGGTTACGTTCCAGGGACACAGAATAGGACCGCTTCTTTATACTGACTGAAAGTTGTCTGGTGAGACTAACTTGTGGAATATTGGGATATTTTCCCCTTTATCGCTGTTGTGTCTGGGGCATATAACAGATTCCCCATCCTACTATTTAACAGGACACTTTCATCCTCCATTTTTCTACCTGTACAAATTACTTTCTGCCCTCCTCCCAGAGCATGGCAAAGGTGTTTGGAGCAGAATACTGTTACGCACTGCACTCAGGGGGCCTGGGATTGCTTGAACTAGACGTGGGGTTTTTTTTGTTTTTTTTACTCCCTCAGACAGTGCAGCAGAGCTCAGATCGGGATGGGTGAGGGGAGGAAGCACAGCTATGACTAATAGCTAAAAACAATCACATCTAGGAAATTGTCCATCTATATGAAAAGTATCCAGAGTTGGATTTTTTTGAAAGCTTTTTTTCCTACCCATTCGGAATCACCGAAAAACAATTTCCAGCCAATTTAGTGTAAGAAAGCATACACCATCTTCTGAATTTTTGACTTCACAAGCAGTGAGTGACTGAAGGAATCCTAATGAAATATTGCACATTTTATATTTTAAAACCTTGAGCAGCAGCATTTTCCTGACTGCCTGTCAAATGAAGCCTGTCAGGAGGCTGGCTGGCTCATGCCCAGTGTCTCCAGAAGGTTAACATTTTGAGAAATAATCTCAATCTGGCACATTTCTTTTTCTGAACTGCTAGAAAGAGCTAATATAGCTGAGCATACTAAATCCTTACAAGTCTGAGTCTTTGATGTTGGAGAATGCTTGTCATGTTTTTGAGGAAGACACCAGAATTTTTCAGTCACTCCTCCTCTGCCAGCATAGATTCATAGATTCTAGGACTGGAAGGGACCTCGAGAGGTCATCGAGTCCAGTCCCCTGCCCGCATGGCAGGACCAAATACTGTCTAGACCATCCCTGATAGACATTTATCTAACCTACTCTTAAATATCTCCAGAGATGGAGATTCCACAACCTCCCTAGGCAATTTATTCCAGTGTTTAACCACCCTGACAGTTAGGAACTTTTTCCTAATGTCCAACCTAGACCTCCCTTGCTGCAGTTTAAGCCCATTGCTTCTTGTTCTATCCTCAGAGGCTAAGGTGAACAAGTTTTCTCCCTCCTCCTTATGACACCCTTTTAGATACCTGAAAACTGCTAGCATGTCCCCTCTCAGTCTTCTCTTTTCCAAACTAAACAAACCCAATTCTTTCAGCCTTCGTTCATAGGTCATGTTCTCAAGACCTTTAATCATTCTTGTTTCAAGATATCCCCGTGCAGCATTTCTCTTATAACAAGGGATGCCATCATTACATCTGAAACTACTGTAAATGCAATGTAGTTTATTTCCCCTCTATAATGACTTTTAGACAGAAGGTACCACTATTATCAATACAGCAGCACAATGCAATTAGTGTAGCTAGTGTTTCCAGAATTCAGAGAGCAAGATAAAGCACTCTTTCATTATAATTTGCAAGCCTGTTTAGAAGCAATAGTTAAAACTGCAGATAAAATGAGCAGTCCACCACTGCTGCTTTAGATTTCACCTCATTCCCTTGGGATATTGACATAGAAGAATGCCATTAAAATGAATAATGCCTTATGATTATTTTGTCAGCTTGGCCTCATCTCCTTAGCACCTCTTGCTAAAGTCAGTTTTGTAAAGCTAAACACATTATTTGGACAAGGACATTCTGTTTACATTCAAACCTCGAGGAAGGACAAAAAACGCCCATCACATCCTAATATTTGCTTTGTAATTTTGATGCTTCTTTTGGTTTAACTCTACAGAATATCTGTTGTATGTATATGGGAGAAGTGCTTCACAGACCTACAGAACCGTATTGGTCAGCAAATCATTTCCTGAAGAGTTTCAGGTTTTTTACCTTTGAATTGTCAGCAAAATTACACTCACCTATCTTCTCAACAGGTTTCAGCAGTCTGTGCATTACCACTCACTAATAGACCTGGTTGGAATTTTTTCATTAAACATTTTTTTCATTGGAAAACACCGATATGTTGAAATTGACACTTGCTGAGAAAGCTTTGGTTTTGATCAATTTCCCATTTTGAAAAAAAAAGTTGAAAAAAGTTTTGAAATTGTTGAAATGTCACTCTGATTTCAACAATTTCTAACAGAATTTTTTTTTTTGTTTCAACATGATATTTTGATTAGAAATGTAAGTTAATTTATACTAAAAAGAGTGTAGAGGTCTTAAACATCTTGATTGACCTAGTCTGTATTATTATTTCTTTTTCAGGTTCTTTGTTGGGGAAAATTTGAGATTTTGACTTTTTGTTCCAATTCAGGGTGGTGACATTTATGAAATCTCAAAAATTCTCACAAGATGGGAAAATCATTTCCCACCCAGCTGAGTATATAAAGCAAGATTTAGCTCAAGTCCAGCTCATGTACTCCTACAGAAAAGTAATCAGAAGACCAGGAAGACACTATGAGGTTCTGGTTGAAGACTTTGTAACTTGTCCCCTCAGAGGGTTGTGCCCTGCCCCGACAATGCTGAAGCCTCCTAACACTGCTGAACTTGTAGATCAGCAGTGAAAAGACACAAGGATCTTTGGAAATAGAACTTATGTACATGGAGAATTGAATCTGTGTGTCGTGCTCTGCTGTCTATCCTGAACTGGCCACATGGCTTCTACAGGAGACTTGACTGCATGAACTCCCTGATAAGGTGGAATGATGACAATCAGTGTGGCCATTTTGCTGCATTGATCCCACCTCTCCAAAGTTTCCTTACCCCTGTGCCACACAACACACAATTGGTGCTCCAGGCCGTGCTTTTTGCTGGGTTTGATACAGTCTGCCTTCACTTTGTGAACATTTAAAAAATAAATAAATTACAGCAATGGGGAATGTAAAGGACAAATTTGCTTTGCTGTCACATTTTCACCAACTGGATGTTGCCCTAGTACATATCACCTCTCAGTTTCAGAACAGAGCTTGATAGGGACGGACGATGGGTAAAAACATGGGTGTCTCTGGATAAAGACATTTTGAAACATTCGTAAAACATGTCCTAAGCAATAAACACCAAAAAAAAAAAAAAAAAATTCACATTCTGTTCTGGTCTTTTTTTTTTTTTTAAATAATGCTTGACACAGTAGAGGGCAATGTATTTTACCTTTTCAAAAAACATTTTTTTTTAACTGGGAATGCTTTGCACTGAGCAGCTCTTTGCTCACGAAAGCTTATACTCAAATAAATTTGTTAGTCTCTAAGGTGCCACAAGTACTCCTGTTCTTTTTAAAGGGTTTTGTGGCATTCCCCATGAGACAGGGAAATATTATCCACATTTTACAGATGAGAATGCAGATGCACAGAGAATTTCAGTCGCTGGCAAAGCTGGGAATAGAAACCCAGGACTTCTACCTTACTAAACAGGCCCCTACTCCAAACATGACATCATTTCTCACAAGAAAGCTCATCTAACACTTTGTCTTCAATCCTTCAACCATTTTTTTTTAAACAGCTAGATAACAATTTGTCTTTAGTTACCTCACTGTAAAATCCCAACGAAGACAAGGCACCATAGTTTTTACTGCAAGATCATATTCTACTTGTGCCCATGGTTGACCTTGCTTAGTTCATCTCGCAATAAAAGCACTGTCCCTTCTACAGTGGGATATCTATGGCACATTAGTCATTCCATGATAAAAAAACAAAACAAAACACATTTTTTAGCAGTAGAGACAAAGACTAAAACTGTCGCAAGCATGTATAGAAAGAAATAGAAAGAATCACCCCATGTGCTCCTGTTTTCTTCCTTTTGAGCCCCCAAGGACTATTCAATCTAAGGGTATGTTCTGACTATATAATTGGGTCAAACCAAGTGGAAGTAGTTTAACAAAATAAAGTAATTTAACACATATAACTATAGGAGAGAAAGGAAGGCAGCTTCCCCAAAAATATCCTTCAAAATCCTGATTATGGCATCAAAAACTGAAATGCACTCCCCTTCCTTTCAGATGTAAATAGCTTACATAATGATGGTGAAATTAATGTGAACTGGTAACAATATAAGGAAATGTAATGAGATTGAGTTGTCATTACACTGGATATCTTTTTTGAAATTATAAAATTCACTGAACCTATGTTTTGGCAATCAGACTACTCCCAAAGCTCCGTTCCCTTTGGGAAGAAAACAACTGCCTCATGCACTAGACGCAGAGGTGGCCAACCTGTGGCTCTGGGCCACATGAGGCTCTTCAGAAGTTAATATGCGGCTCCTTGTATAGGCACCAACTCTGGGGCCGGAGCTACAGGCGCCAACTTTCCAATGTGCCAGAGGGGTGCTTACTGCTCAACCCCTGGTTCTGCCACAGGCCCTGCCCCCACTCCACCCCTTCCTGCCCCTTCCCCTGAGCCTGCCATGCCCTCACTCCTCCCCCCTCCCTCCCAGAGCCTCCTGCATGCCACGAAACAGATGATTGGGAGGTGCAGGGAGGTCCTGATTGACGGGGCTACCGGTGGGTGGGAGGCGCTGGGAGTGGGGGGAAGCTATTGCGAGACTGCTGACGTATTACTGTGGCTCTTTGGCAATATACATTGGTACATTCTGGCTCCTTCTCAGGCTCAGGTTGGCCACCCCTACGCTAGAGTTAAAAGACAGATGCATTTTCAAAAGTGCATGGACACCACTAACCTGCACATGGAAACTCTAAGTGGATATGCACAAGCCCTAATTCTCATGGATACATATCTATGTACATGTTTGCATAAATGAGGGTCTGTCAGCATGCATCAGCATTTGTATGTATGCAAAGTGGCTGTGTGGACATTTGGAACTCGTGCCTTATATATGCTTTTAGTATCACACTGGGTTAAATGCAATCACTGAAGGAAAATAAGATTAGTACATCTCATTATTCCATCTGCATACGAAATTTCAATAGGTCCTGTCCCTGGTGTAAGCCACCAGCATTTTTATCCTTCTCCATTAATTTCCAATCCTTTTGCACCTCCATTCATCCTAAAGGTCTCTGGATCTTGCTTTCACAGTAAATTTAGCAATGGAATGAAGCTATAACTGCAACAAGTGGAAGAAATGATCAAACTACCCTTCTTCCTTTGCTGAATTCCTTCTGGGAGTGCTCTTCAGGATGAAGCACTGTGGGTGGGAAGGAAGCATAAGCCTCGCCCTTCCCCACCAAACCTGTATGGAAGGAGTGAGTAAATGGTAGATGAGCATAAACATACTTGTCTCTCCTTCCATGCTCTGAAAAAGACCCCCTAGAGGCAGGCATAACCAGGGGCAGCAGCTACACGTGCGGAGCAGAAGGCAACGTGAAAGCACAGGACCTCTCTGTGCATGTCCGTAGCGTTTGGTGGACCCCACAAGATTCTTCTATTTCACTAGCTAAACATCCTGACTATTCATCTGGAGGGGACATACCTCCTTCTCTTTTATCTGACAATAATTTAAAGGACATTCCATGACAGTGAACTACCAAGTTTCCTGTCCACTATGCAGAAATAGCCCCCACAGGGAAAAATCCAGCCCTTTAACCTTGAAGAGACATGACTAAAGAAAAGAAAAAGAAAAACTAGATTTTCAATATCCCTTCTTATTCTTTTTCTACCCAGAGACTTTGCAATACTCTGTATGGCTGTCTGTTTTTGTTTATGAAACAGCACTGGTAAAGGACGAGACAACTCTATTATTATTCAGCCAATCACCAAATGGTAATATCTACATAGCATTCATCAAATACTGAATAGAAATAAGAATGCATAGATAAAATGGTAATATATTATCTGCAAAACAAATTTTGGACAGTCAGAACTACAGATTCAACATATGATTCAAATGAAAATAAAAACAGCACATCTAGATAAGCTAATAGTTATCCGTACTGTATACACTGCAAATCTATTTTAGAGATCTGCTGTAATGTTATTAGTTATATAATAGATTGTGAATTTAAAACCAATAATTCAATTCAAAGTGTGTGTTTAATTCTTCAATGCAAAATGGTTTGTGCTGTGAATATGCTGGAATAGTTCAACATGACTCCTAGAAAAAAAATAGCAGTTTAAGTGTTTTCAGTATAAATCCAAAAATGGCAGTGGAAGAAATGCAGTGCTGATCTACATTCCATGCAATGCCATTGGTTTCATGGCATTACAGTCCATGAAATCCCAGTATTTCAGTGAAGATGAGTTGGGGAGGGCGTGTATATTAGTGCAAAAAGAACAGGAGTACTTGTGGCACCTTAGAGACTAACAAATTTATTAGAGCATAAGCTTTCGTGGGCTACAACCCACTTCTTCGGATACAGACTAACACGGCTGCTACTCTGAAACCTGTCATTATATTAGTGCAGAGTAGGGTGACCAGATGTCCCTATTTTATAGGGACAGTCCCGATATTTGGGGCTTTTTCTTTTATAGGCGCCTATTGCCCCCCACCCCGTCCCGATTTTTCACACTTGCTGTCTGGTCACCCTAATGCAGAGTCAAGCCCTAACATTACAGATTGTTTATACTTTCAGTAGAATTTCTTCCATTAGAATCCAGTAGAAGCAAAACTTTAACTGTAGATTTTTCCAGGCAAACTGTATTTTTAAATTGTCCATCTTCCCATATTATCATGACTCAGACAGAAATCACTTTTTCCAGGATATCCTCTGCTTAAGTTATCATGTTATTGTCTGTAACATTAGTTGAGGGGGCTTTAAAAAAAAGGGACCTCCCACTGGAAGTGAGATTTTTTTGATGCTGGATATGATTTTCTGACATATGATCTTCCAAGCAAGAGATACAGAGATCTATCAGCTATATTCATAACTCTTTTCCCATTAGAGCGAAAGGTGGTTGGGATTCCATCATGATTTTCTCCCAGCAACTCCAGAGACCTGCATTTTCCATGAGCAGTTGGTTGTGAGCACCTTGATAGGGGCTCAGACATGCAAGATGAATGATGGTACTCTTAGAAGAAGTGACTATGTCATCTTTCTTTGTGTATGGAAAGTGCCTAGCTAGCGTATGGAGGGTGGGAGACAACCAAAATCTAAACAATCAAATAATAATAGTAATACATGAATGGACATAGTATAAGAACTTAGATTAGATAAATATAGCATATTAGCGACAGTAGCTAGGTTGATAGATAAGATTAGTACATACAACATTGTTCATCCCCCACCTAAGCTCTGATATGTCTGAGGCTGTTACTCCCTTGATGGCCTTGGGAATGTTTTTTGCCCTCCTCTTGTGTCTGGGCAATCCCATTACAAAATGTTTGCAAAAACAGAATCTGACAGACAAAAAAGCATGTGCTGCATCTAAAAACTCAGCTCTTCTAAGCCAATAAAACATTTTAAAAAGTAATAACAAACCAAACAAAAAACACCAAATCCTTTTGTTTTCCTTTTCTGTTTTTAGGAATCTTTGAAACTGCTATATAATGTCCCTGAGTGCCTAATAAATTATCCATTTCAAAGCCTAGTCTGTTCCTCTCTACCAGATGCTATTTTCCATTTTCTAGAAAACTTCCAACTATTTTTATGCACTTATTAACCCTAAAAGTGTTCAGGGATGGCAAAATGATTATTGCAACAGAGAAACAAATCACAAGCCAATTTTGGAACATTAAAAAGGGGAATGCATCTGCATGCTTATGTATATCATTACTGTGATGGGTACCAAGACTCGGCCTTCTGGCCAGGTCACCAATTGAATTTTCTCCTTACTGGGGGCAACAGAGTCCAGCAAAATATATACACTCCAACATACCCACAAAAGCAAGGTGTTTAGCCTGCCTCTGGGCTGTTTTGACTCGGGGCTTACAACGTCTCTATCCTCTCCTGCTTTCCAAGGGGTGGTTGGTACAGGAGCCCAGGCCCTCCCTCTCCACCGGGCTCTGACCCAGGACCCTATGAGAGGCAGTGGCAGCAAACACTTTGGAGTGCTTGGAGCCTGCCTACCTAGGCCACTTCCTACTTAATACTCACTTCCCCACAAGGCCTCAAAATCCTTCTCTTGAATAGCAAATATAGCAAAATAGCAACAATAACTGAATCTTTAATCCAGTTGGGCTCCACTGGCAGCCTTCTTCTTTGCAGGCTAGGCCCAGCTTTCAACTGGACCAGGTTCCTGGGTTTCACTCCCAATACCCGAGGCTGTAAAGCTCTTCCTCTACCCAGGGTTTCAGGTAGGCTACACTCCCTGACTAGCTTCTTTCTCCAGACAGGCTTCCAGCTCTAAGCTCAGCCCCCCAGGTTTCTCTCAGCCCAAGAGAGAAAGTTCCTAGCTATCTCTCACCTGGGTATTGTCCCTGGACCCTTCTCTAGGGCCACTCGCAGGCCCCTCCCTTACAGTAAGGACTTCTACTGTGCCCTTACTCAGGTGCTCTCAAGATAGATCTCTCCTCCTATCCCATATCTCCCCCTTCTGAGGAGTCCGGCTCCCTTTTAAGCTCTTCCACCACCTGGAGTAAGGTGCTGCAGGTGCCGCAGGATGGTGGCATCTGGGCCCCGAACTGCTCCGTGACCCTCTTCTGTCCCAGTGTGGGGTTTATAGTCCCCATTACAATTGCCTTCTGGTGGAGTGTGAGTGATCTGCACTGATAACAGGATTTTTTCTTATCTAGGCCCTGATTTAGCAAAGCACTTAAGCACATTCAGCTTTATGCATATTTAAATCCCATTCAAGTCATGGTCAGCCCTATGGCAGGAGTCTGGTTGAGCAGCTAACATGTTTACAAAGGTGTTAAAACCTAACACAACATGCAATCACATTTTAAAATAGCACTTAATACATGTTACCTAATGTATTAAAAAAAGATTCCCGAGTTTGGAGAAGACCTTTGAGAATTAATAGGAAGTCTGACACTGCAAAGACCATGGCGTTACAGGATGTGTGGTAACTTGAAACTTCAGACTGAAAGTTAACCCTTAATAGCCTGCTATTGTTATAACACAAGGGCTCAGGATTACACAGATTATTGGACCAGTGGAAACGTGATTGCAATAAATGTCACTGCACACTGTAATTTTAGAACTTGGGAATCACAGCATGCAGTTCCAGCAACAGAAATCCTAACAAAATATTTATGAATAGGTGGAGGTGCTGGAACAATTTCTATAGTGGGGGTGCTGAGAGCCATTGAACCAAACTGTAAACCCTGTATATGATGGAAACCACTTCAAGCCAGGGGATGCAGCAGCACCCCCAGCACGCCTAGTTCCAGCACCTATGAGGATGGGGCTAAGGGACTGTAATACAGTAATGTCAAAATAATATTACCCAAAATGAAATCACAAATAAGAAATGACAATCCTTTCAATTTGCTTATGAGTGTATATATGACAGATTCCCTTAGTTATGACAATACTAAAACAAATATGCAGGATCAGATTTCTAGAGTTAGTCTGATTTTCTATTTGTGTAACTTTCATGAATGATCCCATGTGATTAAATACATGAGCAAAAGGTTAGTATAAAATATGCTGAATAATTTAGGAGCAATTTAGGGTTTAATGAGGAAATTACAGTGGGGGGTTTAGTCTGGCAATACTTATTCAGGAACAGACATTTATTTACTTTAAAAACTGACTAACTTTTGACCTCAGCTCTTGGCAACCATTATCTCTGACCATTACTGCCCTCATTAGTTCTACAAAAGTTACTATGAAAGAAAAAGAAAAATGGCTACTGCAGAAATAACAGGATCTAACCAATTAGTTTTTCAGAGCTACACCTCAGTTTGCTCTTTATAACCCCATCTCTTTAAATAACATAAATGCTGCTAAGGTCAGAAAAACAACTCCACAGGGTGTGGATCTTCACTTTGGTACCCACAGAAGATGACTAATAACTGCATTTAGGGTTTTTTTCTCCAACTTTCCTTGTGTTTGCTGCATCTCATTTCTCTCATTCCTTTACAATAATTAACCTTATATGCACTTTTAAAATTCTAGTTTGGTTATTAAAATATTTGTTTTAAACTTGCCTGAGTATTTCTGGCATGGGCAGGAATGATTTAGAGCTATTTTTTCAAATAGTATAGTAGCTTGGCGGATCCTAAACATTTGTGAGAAAGTCTGGGCTTTATTGCAGTAGAAAACATTGAAAAGTAATTATTTGCCAGCCATTATTACAGTTATTGTGCCTATCCTGTAGGAAACTGCAGTAGTCCTAAATACTTCTGCACAGTAACTCCTGGGAAATACTGACTTCAAGATGGCATCAACTATGCATTTTTTAGCATTATGCCTTTGTCCTCATTTCAGATATCAAGTGGTATTAAGAATGTACTTTCAGCATAAAACAACTGGATTTCAATCGAAAGTGTACTGAATTGTATGACTTGAAAAGAAAGAAGCTACTGATTTGTATTTTACTTTTATGCAATGATTGATAACCTCACCGATTGTTCATGAAGTGATATCTCTTACTGCAAGAGGTGCAATTCTTTATCAGTCACATTCAATCTTAGTATAGTCATCACACAAGCTACATTCATCAATTAACTTGCAGTTCATCTAGTGCAAACTACAGATTTCTACAGACTATTGACTTCTCATAATGTGGCAATGTTATGCCCAGTAAAAGTATCAAGTTAAGATACCTAGACATACTTTTAGACAGTGTGCAAAGCCCATGCTATTAAAGTACAAATGGGCTGAAGCAGTGTATGTAGATGCTCAACTGAAATAGAGAATACCACCAAAGATTTTAGTGTATATTTCTGTGGTGGTCCAGGCATAAAGGGTATCACTCTCGGGATAATTAGTTTTGGAGTTTGACAATGGGATAACGGGCACCTCTATTATAACTGGCAACTCCAGCCTAGGGCAGTAATGACCATAAATTGTCATCTGCCAACTATGGTGTGGGTTACTTGGTGATCTCAAATCTGTTTCTAGAGGATAGGTGTCCACATCATAAAACTTCCACCACAATTGGTATTAGAAAAAAGGCAACAGTAAGTTATGATTATTAGAACTAGTCAGTTAGGAACATAAGAACGGCCATGCTGGGTCAGACCAATGGTCCCTCTAGCCCAGTATCCTGTCTGACAGTGGCCGATGCCAGATGCTTCAGAGGGAATGAACAGAACAGGGCAATTTTGAATGATCCATCCCCTGTCGTCCAGTTGGAGGTTTAGGGACACCCAGAGCCAGGGGCAGTTGGAGGTTTAGGGACACCCAGAGCCTGGGGTTGCATTCCTGACCATCTTCAATAGCAGCCACTGAGGGACCTATCCTCCAGGATCTAATTCTTTTTTGAATCCAGTTATACTTTTGGCGTTCATAACATCCCCTGGCAATGAGTGCCACAAGTTGACTGAGTGTTAGGTGAAGAAGAACTTCCCTGCCTTTTATTTTAAACCTGCTGCCTATCAATTGCATTGGGTGACCCCTGGTTCTTGTGCTACATGAAGGGGCAAATAACACTTCTTTATTCACTTTCTCCACACCATTCACAATTTATCATATTCCCCTTTGTAACTCTGCACAAACAGCTTTGGTTTTAACTATATAACAGGTTATATAGTTTTTCCTTGAAGCTATATATATATATATATATATATATATAGGAAAAATATTTCAGGGCTCTCCCTTTTACTGTATTCATTTGGGCGACATGGAAGGACTGTCAGTTTGGAATAAAGCTGGGTGAATACAGCAAAACAAATGTTATAAGTACTTCTTTGAATATTGAAACAAGTTCACTTTTTTGTATTCGCTTTCCAGAATTTTCTAATGAGCTATGCTAACACACATACTGATTAAAAGTGAACATTACATTTGAATGCTCAAATTTTTAAATTAAAATAATTTTCATTGTGCAAATTCTGAATTTATTATATGAATATGCAATTTGAACGTACACTTCAGGCGGTTAGTTATGTAAGTATCCAAACAGGAAAGAGAAACAATATTATGTGCCTCATGTAATTAGATATAATACACATTTTGGATATTCATAATGAACTGTGGTGTAAAAGAGCTGTAGAAATCACAAATTTATGAATAATTTTGGATAGTGAAGATGGGTTTGAATTTGTTGGTCTGTTTAGTAGATAATTAATGGGAAAAGAGTGCCAACATTTCATCAAATAAATTATTAATTAAGAATTATTTGCCCAGCTCCAGTTAAGAGAAAAACAAAAAACAAAAAACCTGTGAACTCTCTGATCTTTTGCATTCACTGGCCTAGATGACTAGTTCACTGCAGACGAACATTCACTTTTAAGTCTGAAAATGGGCAACAGGGGATGGATCACTTGATGATTACCTGTTCTGTTCATTCCCTCTGGTATTGGCCACTGTCAGAAGACAGGATACTGGGCTAGATGGACCTTTGGTCTGACCCAGTATGGCCGTTCTTATGTTCTTAAAAGTCAATTTCTTATTTAGCAGGTTTTTATCTGACATTTTCTCCTTGTATAGCCTCCTCCCCACTCAAACATCCACAGATCTAGGGTATGTTAGTTGAAATAATGCTGATTCACTAAGCAAGTCTAAAAGACAGAGGTCAGTAAATACATCTCTGAAGAAACTGCTGTGGCCCATCAAACAGGCTGATTCTGATAAGGATAACTTTAAAACCTCAAAGTCATACCAATCCAGGGGCAGCATTTATAATAACCAATGTATTCTAAAATCCCAGATTTGCTTTTAGTATTGAATTTCCAACAATATATTAGAACTTTTTTTATCCATCTCCTTTCACAATATAAATATAGAAAATATGTGCAGCTTTTGCCAGTGCGCATTAATTGTCTTATTAGTTTCTTAAAAACCTAGCAGAGATCAGGGATGTTCTTTTTAATCCTGTCTCACATCCAGATGTTTCATTGGAAGGAAAGTCCATAAAATTATGGAGCCTCAATAAATAAAATCCACTTACTCTAGAGTTGCATATTATTCCTTGCTTATTCCCTTCTTCATTCCCTTTTTCTCTTCTTCCAGATCTGAGCCAATCTATCATTACTACTATTTTTATCATTTCTGATAATGACTGGCTTGCACTACAATTTACTACAAACTCAGTGTAAATGTATAATACTGACTTTGATGGGATGGAACAAATCCTAATATTTGTCAGTTCCTTTTACTATCGAAGGGTCAAATTTTAAAACCCATTCTTATGCGTGCTGTCCCATTGAAATAAACTGATCCAGCAAAGCACTTAAGCACATGAAGTCTACTTGTGTGCTTCATCTTAGACATGTGGGTTTAAGTGCTTTGCTAATTTGTGGGTCCATGTAAAGAAAGACTATTCATGGCAGAGCTGTACAAAATTTTTCAGCCAAAACATTTTTTCAGAAAAAAATGCAGATTTGATGACAAGCATTTTTGCCAATTTATGTCTGTTTCCCCTGAATTATTCTTGTTCAAAACAAAACAAAATTCTGAAAGTT
Source organism: Emys orbicularis (assembly GCF_028017835.1). NCBI lineage: Eukaryota > Metazoa > Chordata > Testudines > Emydidae > Emys > Emys orbicularis. The sequence continues at coordinate 196,890,338 of NC_088684.1, forward strand.
GAAATATTTAATTGTCATTTTCAAAATATGTTGATTTTTTAGTCCAAAATAACTTTATTTCAAAATGTCCTTCAATTTTTTTTTTTAAGTTTTAAAATGTTTGAAATGTAAATGAAACATTTTGGGCCAAACAAAGCATTTTATTGAACCTGAAATTTTTTTTCTTCATTTTTTTTTTCAGAATTGCTGGCGCACCAATAATCTATTATTCACACAGCTGTAGTGATAATGATTTTGTGAAAATTGGGCCCTAAACTAATGGACTTAGTGTTCCATTTATAGCATAACCTGTGTGTTTGAAGACTAAGGACTGAGTTTTTCCTTTAAATTAATTTCGTTCTGGAAGCTGTCTGGGAGCCATTGGCTGTTTGCTGTTTTGTCTGTAGCCTTGGATAATTAAACTAATCAAAAATAAAAATTCAAGGACTCTTATAGAACTTTTGATATGTATACTTAAAGACTGATGGAACAATTTAACATACTCATAAATTAGATACCTAATTAAAATTTCCTACATTTGAACAAGACCTCTATTGAGACAAATCTAGGATCTTTAAATGATCAATATAAAATATGTACAAAATGCTTCCTATGGTGCTAACTGAAGTATTAACAACAATAGTCTATTCTTATTGTTGACTGCACTTAGCTTCCAATTAATTTGGATGAGCTTGCTGTGAAACAAAAGCTCCAATTACAGTTTGCTCTACAATTTAGGGGAGGAAAACAGTTCAGCTTTCTGCAGCCTCTTTTCACCTATGTTCTTTTATTGGACAGATAAAGCACAATTGAATTTTTCAACTTTAACTAGATTTAATTTTTCTTCTTCTTTGTAAATGGGTTAGCAGTATCAGATCTATCCCCAAGACACTTAATAGGCATTGTCTGTTCCCCGAATATACTGTAGCAGAGATACAAAAAAAAAAAAAAAAAAAAAGTTTAGTAATCATACTCCTCAAAATACAGAATTAAGAGGTAATACACATGTAGCCATAGCTGTCTGCTCTTCACCAGAAGAGAATCAAAATGAAGTAAACATTCAAATTTTCTCAGGCATCCTCAGAGCTGAAATTATACAAATTATAGGGGGAGTCAGTTAGAAGACAGTGGGGTCCCTCGCTGCTTATTGATCCAGAAATAAATGGGATGGTTAACCTGTTAGTAAAGCAGCATGAGAAAGAGTCAGTCTCATAGAATTTCTGCAAATCAATCTTCTGTTAAGACCCATTTCTTTTCTCACAAGAGTTTTACAGAGAGTAAGAGGTCTAGGTCTAGTAGTTTGAGGACATGAGTGGGAATCAGAAATTTCTGAGTTCTAATTCTATCTGAGATACTTCGTTAGTCTATGGCCTTAAGCAAAAATCTTAACCACTGTGCTTCAGTTTCCCCATCTGTAAGATGGGTGTAATAAATACTATGGAACCTCAGAAAATAGATCCCATTCATGCTTACTCCAAAGTCAGTGGGAGTTTGGATATTGACTTCGAAGGGAGATGGATTGGGAATCAGCAGTTGCAAAGCACTTTGGAATTAAAAAGTGCAAGTATCAGTTATTACTAGTTAACACAATGGTGCGGTGCGTAACATCTTCACTTTTATAAAATGTGTGTGTTAATTCAGCAAGAACTGGACTCAGGCAATTTGGGACAGATATGGGCCCTGCTCTGGCCCCTAAAATGTTGTTCTAGTGGTGTACTGTATTGGGGCTTTGAAGGAGGTGGGGAGAATTTCCCCAGCAGAGGAGCAGCATAACAGGCCCTATTCTGCAGCCCCTCATTGGCCCTGGGACTTAATGTGTGACAGTAGGAAGTTTTGGGGGAAGAATGGCAGTGCAGCATTCCGGGTCACAGGGATTCTGGGCTGTGGTGCAGCTATATATGGTTAGAAAAGTCTCAAGAGCTGATCTAATTTAAGCTGGGAGCTGTTTTGCCTGGTCAGCAACCCTCTATTTCTGTACCTCTCAGAAGCACAGCACAGAATCTACTCTGTTAAGCTGCTTAAAAGTTCACCCACAGCATGGGTCAGAACCAAACCTCTGTAGGAGGACTGAACAAGATTGGCAACACTTACAATTAAAATGTATTTTTCACTTCTTTCTGACTAGCTGAAATGCTGCACGTGAAACTATCCTCATGGATCAGATCTTCAGCTGGTGTATATCAGTGTAGCAGTACTGAAGTCAATGGAGCTATAATTATTTAAATCATTGAGGGTCTGGCCCAAAGTATTCCCAACCCATCTGTCAGCTACACTACACTGGAAAGAGTTGTTTTAGCCTTAGGTGTGATCTAAAGCTCACTGAAGACAGCAGAGGTCTTTCATTGATTTCAGTGGGTGTTAGATCAGACTTTGTTGAGGTTCACACATCATTAGTTAAACCCTGGGCTTATGAAATAAGCGGGAAGGAATTTGGGAGTCTCATGCCTTAAAAAAAATGATAGGATTCTACAGTATTGCTATTGTAAGATTTTTATGCCTTTGCTGCTGTGCAATGCTGTATTAGTTTGCATTTATTTTGTAAAAGGAATCATAGGTTTATTTATTTAAACCCATTTTTAAAAAAGTAATTTAAGAAGATGCATCAAGATCATTCCTTTGATTACATATAGGGATAGATGGTGATATTTCCTTCTTAATGGCCAGTATAAAGAGGGTGGGAGGAGAAGAAGGGCAGGGACATGGTCCTGCCTCCCCATTCCTCATTATTCAGCATATTTAGCTGGTCTTGGATAGAGGTGTATACTGTATGCACTAACGGCGTGGAGAGAAGCATTCCCCCTGCATCACTGGGAGCTTTGGAGGTGTTACCTTCCTTTGGCAGCCTTCTTCTAGAGTGTCTACTGCTGTGACATGCCTCTGCACCGAAACCTGTGCAAGGCATTGCCTTCCAAGAACAATCTGTCCTAAAGTGAAAAGGAGCTTGGAGGCCTCATGTGTCTATGCTAAAGACTATAACATAACTGTCTCTCTATTTGGTAGAGATATGCCAATATGCGTCTAGGTCACACTGGATACCCCATTTTGGATATGGGGTCTTTAACTTCTCCGCATCTGAAGAAGTGAGGTTCTTACCCATGAAAGCTTATGCTCCCAATACTTCTGTTAGTCTTAAAGGTGCCACAGGACCCTCTGTTGCTTTTTACAGATTCAGACTAACACGGCTACCCCTCTGATACTTGAAACTTCTCCGTTGCCTCTTTACTTCCATGTTGGACTGAAATTTCAACACAGGTGTCCACAGAGACCAACAGGGTAGTGTTACAGGGCTGACAACTGAGGTCATTTAATCTAGATGGTCCTCTACTGAAAGATAAACATCCTAGATAAGAGACAGACATCTACCCTTGAGAAATGGCTTCTCAGGGCAGAGGCTGCCTGACAATGAAGTTGAACTCTGTGGACACCTGTTCAGATTTTCCAGGGAGTAACCTGAAAGAGGAGACGAGAAGGCTATAAAAAGCAGCTTTACTCAGGGGGTCGTGGGCCATCTTTCACCATTTAATATGAGGAAAGCTGGTACGGAGTCCGATTAGGTGGCGGGGTACCCTGTCTACCTGAACACACATGGTCCCCCAGGGAGGGTGAGCAAGAGTGAGGGGCATTGCGTTCAAGCTGTTTGTTGTTTTCTATATGCGTTGTACCTCCCTCATCTATGTATTTATCGTGCTTAACTAAAGAATGTGTTAGAATTCTGTGCAAAGTGTCTGTGTGACTATGTGGAATATGCTACACCTTCCACATGGGCCCTTGTGGAGATAAACCAGAAGACTTGCAACTCTGGGTGGAATTCTAGGAAAGGGCATGTTTAAGTTACTTGGGGAATCTGGAAGTTAAAAGTGAGCACAGGGGCTAGGCAGCTTGGCCCTGTGGTCACAGCTATCTAGAGGGGGGTGCTAGAAAGAGGATCTTCACCCCAAAAGTGTACCTAAGGAACCCAAGACTGGGACAGCTCCTGGGCTCTGTTCAGACTCGTGAGGCTTAAAACACTGAGGGTTCAGAAACTTGAGTCTCCTCACAGCAATCTGGTGGGCTGGCAGCAGGGGACCCCGACTAGATCTGTCACAGAAACCACTGTGTATTCTTGTATATTTTGGAATGGCTGGCTCAAGAGCTGGAATAGAAGGATTGAAATACTTCGGTACAGCACTGTGGCAAATCTCGTCTACTCACACTATGATCAACTCAAAACAGTTTTAAGAGATATTCACTTTTCTAAGCATTTCCAAACTAAAATACACAACCAATTAAAAAAGATGTTCTGGTCATTTGTTAAAATTTAAACTCTATAGCTAAATGGAATAACCTCCTCCAGGATCACTCAGCTTCTTCCCTTCCTGCTCCATTGTGCAAATACACACACTTCCACATTAAAAAAATTGAAATTGCTTTGGATTTGCAAGTGCCTAAGGCTTGCCATGGGCATTGTTAAGAAAAGTAACAGTATCACCAAAAGTGCATTTTTAGGAGAATATGGAAGAACAATTGGCTTTCTAACTTCAGTATCCCAATATGAAGGTTTCATATCTTATGTGGCATTAGCTACTAGCAGATTAGATATCTCCCACAAGATGTTTTTGTTATGATGTATAGATGGACTTTAGCATCCTCCTTCAGGATGTAGGGATTCTGTGACTTGACACAGAAAGCACAGCCCAGGAGAGCAGGAAAAGTGGCTTTAAAATACTAGATTCTCAGCTGCTCTGGAACCAGTGAAGTTCTTGGAATAAACTAGATGAACCACAGGGGCTGCTCTAACTTAGAGCAGCCTTATCCAGCTAGCTAAGTGCTGCCTGGAGACCAGAACTGCAGAACACTGTGGTATGCTGTTTGGTTCCTGCTTGGCCCATCATGCTCCTAGACTTTACTTGCTCAGAAAATTTGAGGTGTACTATTTTCCTTAATGTTCTGGAATCCAAAATTTCTTCTCTAGCAATCCTGTGTGATCTTATGCTAAAATTGCCTAAATATCTCTTATAATTCTACATGATCTCTTAGGACTGGTCTACAGTAACGCTGGAAATTGATCTAAGTTACGCTAGTGAACTTACGTATGTAAGTAACTTAAGTTGACGTACCTTAGATCAACATACAGCAGTGTCCACACTACACTATATCGACAGGAGATGCTCTCCCGGCGGCATAGCTTCCACCTCTCGTTGAGGTGGATTATAGATGTTGACAGGAGAGTGCTTTCCCATTGACTTGTGCGTCTTCACCAGACCCACTAAATCGACGCTGATCGCAGCGCTGCCAATTTGACTGGGTAGTGTAGACATTGCCTCAGTTATCAAAGTCTTATTCATTGTCTCTCTTTTTTTATTTATTCACAGCAAAATTAAAGAAAATCTAGATATGTCAAGTGTGTAAGAAATAACAAATTGCCACAAGATATTTTCCCTCTTCATTTAAATGCTGTTGATTTTTCAGGGTTAGAAAGTCTTTCTCCTCTTCTTGAAATACAGAGAAGAATTTATCCAGTGAAAAGGAAAACTTCTAGTTAATTAAAGTCCTGGAATTTGGACACATACCCTTAAATTTTCAACAGATTACATGAGATCCAGCAATATAACTTCCATCCCCTTTAATCCCAATCAGCTCTTTAGATTTTTGGATACATTTGTAACATTGTAAAATGCTTACGCATCAGTATCAAACAGTAATCACTTCTACCACTATTGAAATACTGCCACCTCTGAAGTGAAACACAGAAGTCATTTAACAACACATGACAATACCATATAACATTTTAAAACAGACAGTGAAGGATTATCAATCCAATTGAAACTCCAGAGCAAATTTTAGGTAAACAGAGCCTAATTGACCATACTGAATTTTGGCCAGAATATCTAGGTTAACATTAAAAAAAAAAAAAAAACCTACTAGTTGACAGACTATAAAATAATTTGTGACTTCTCTTGGCTACTTTAAAAACAAATTTACTTCCTGTGACATACTTTTCTTGTGGCCATATCCTGAAATAGCACCAAAAGATTATCACTTTTCAATATGTTTAATTCAAAATTAAAGTCAATATTAAAGTCAAGTACTTTGAAGTCTACTGATGAAAAGTGCTATATAATAGCTTGGTAGTATTAATATAGTTATTAATTATGATTATTTTGAACTTGGATCTGACCAGAGATTTTCAGTTGCAACATTCTGATTTCCTTTTAATATCAATATGAGCTCATTAAATGTCAGAGAGATCGCTCCAAGTACAGTAAGATGACAAAAAATAGATATGGAAAATGATAAAATGATATTCAGCTGGGAAATTCCAACTAATAAACCATTTGAGAGCTCAGGAAATTCTCAACTAGCTAGGTCCAGCTTCGCTTCGCTTGTGACTCCATGTGTCCTTGGTCCATAATGTATGCTCCTTGGGAGAGGCACATAGCACTTTCATTTGTCATTAAAGCTAACCAGAAGTAATCAGTGACTAGAGTGCTTAGAGAGACTGATAAAGGAGGAAATATTAAGAGCTAATTAAGTACAGTATAGCTTGCAATGATGGCAGAGGGAAACTGAGAAAAGGTCTAAGGATGATTTTTCTGACTGTCTTCTTCATGAGGAAAGAGGAGCGAGACATACAAGACAAAACCAGAACTGTTTACAGTGCACATAGTAAACTAAGGAGGGGGTAAAAAAAAACGTTTTTAGATTTCTCTCTCTAGCAGATGCTGTACTGAAGCTATGGTAGAAGTGGAGTGGCTGGGAAGTTGCCCTGCTTCTGCAACTCCTGCAGATCTGGAATTTTCCATTATTACATGTAGAAAGGGAATACAAAAGGAACAGACAGGCATTTTTGCATGAGGAAGGAGGAACTGGTATTTCAGTGTTATCTTTTTCAATCCTCATAAGAACAGAGATGGGGAGAATGAATGGAGCAGGGGAAAGGAAGCCTGAAGTTAGAAACGAAACTGGTTAACGGACAAATACGTTCTGCTGTGGACAAGTGATGGAGGCAGAGGGGAGGAAATATTGCCTTCACAATATGTGGGGGATATTCTGAGCTTTGAGATATTTGGTGTTTTAGAAGGACCTTGGTGACCAGCATCTAGAAGAGACCTCTCATTCTTCCTGAGCTCATTTGCCACTTGGTTTGAAGGAAAGACATTTTGTTTGAATGGTCACAGACAACTATTGTACCTACCTTAAGCTGATGACAGAGAAATATGATAAAATAAAGCAGAAGTGGCCCTGAACCAAGCTGCTATATCTGAAGAGAGCCAAGCTTTGACAAAATTCATATCCAACCCCAAACTATGTGGCTCGTGCCCAATGTAAAGCATCTGTAGAAACAGAGGGTAGAGATTGTTGAGTTATTAGGTTGCCACAATCATCATATACACTGATCAAAATGGAGATATTTTTAATTCTGCTTTTGCCATGTGACTTATTTGGATATAAATAAACCTGTCAAAAGGAGAAAAGGTCCACATAAAACTCCATCTGAAGCTCAGGAGTGTTTAACCACTCCACTCTAGAGGGGAATCCTGGCCTCACTGAAAGTCAATTGGGTCAAGATTTCATTCTAACATTCTGGCGCTAGCTGTCTATACCTAATGTTCCGTGCTCAAGTGGATTATACCATCCCAATCTGCACAGTAGCCAGTAAGGAAAAAGGCTGTCAGACAACAAAAGGCCAGAAACAGCTGTGTGATTTATAATGATTTGTACGTAATTCAGAACAGGAACGTCAACCTGTTTCTCCCACATCCCATGTGAGTGCCCTGACCACTGGACTATTGGTTATTCTGGGGTATGTTGATCTCTCCAAATTTTAAGAAGTTTGTTTCCTTCCACATCAGAACAAAGACAAACTGCAAAATCTTTGCATTTTTTCCATGAAAAAGGAGTTTTGTTTTCTGGCCAGCTCTAGTCCTTGAGCTTATTAGAATACGGTCTCTTTGGAAAAGGCTACATGAGAGTTGTTAATGTTTAGATTATTATGGTCTCTGAATGACATAAGACAGACAGCCTTAATCTAAAATAGATGCAAACCGCATAGGTACTCACCACTCAAAAATGATAGCTAAGTTTTCCAGCAGTAAATATACCATAATTAGTCTTTTGTATTCCCAGATTCTCCACACATAAAATGAAGACACTGAATTCTTTGTATACTTATAACACTAAGGGGGGAAAAAGGCAAAAAACAGAACTCCCCTTAGAATATTTTAAGAAGTGTTTCTGACAATATACTGTACACATTAGCATTATCCAATAGGTCACAAGCCTTGCAGCTGCTTTCTCTCAGTGTGCACGATATACCAGACAGTTATTCTGACATGTTTGAAACATATTTGTGCCTTCCAGCTAAGCTTGCACTTCCAATTTAGAGGCCTTAAGTAAGCTCTAGGTATTTCTGAGAGCTAATTAAAACTTCATTATTAGTACTACTTCAGTAACAACTTTCCCATTTTGATAAGAAATCCAATGACTGACAGGCACCTCTTAGTTCACTGTGCTAACACTTATTAATTAACTTGCACGGAAAACTTGGTGACCAGAACCTCTCATTAACAAGAAAAACAAAACTGAATAATGACACTAACTATTCCTTTTATGTGTCAATAATGAGAATGCTGGGGAAATGCAAGTTTAATGAGGAAGGTAAACGTCTAAAGCAAAAGAGTTTTGTTTGTTTGTTTGGGTTTTTTTGTTTTGTTTTTTAAATCTCCAGTTCTTTTTCCCTTTCAGCAGATGGGCAATGGTAAGAAGGTGTGATGTTCTAAAGGACATGCAAAATTATACCCTGGAGAACAAACTGGCTATCTGGTTTCTCAAGTTGGTATTGGTAACATATGCTTCCTGTAAAAACTCTCTGCTCAAGGAGGTGAGCTGCAGCACAAAACTAATCATTCTTTTTGTGGAAATGGTCTACACTACACATTGAAGAAATGCAACCTAGAGTCAGAACTAGGATTTTTCTGAGCTCTGGGGTCTACATTTAGGGCAAAATGCCCTCAAACAATTTCTCTCTCTTTCATTAAGGAGCCTGGCAGTGTTTCCTATTCTCACACAAGTCACTGAAAAGGGAAGTGGTTTGTTTTTTTTTTCTGTTGTCCTTTTGCTGCTGCCCTCTTTTCTTGTTTGTTACATTAAATGAGGAAATGCCCACTTTGGTTGCGAGGCTGAGCTCCCCACCCTTGCACAATATACCTCTGATCATCAAGGATAAAGACAAGACTGTCACTAGACACACTGCTGCCCTAGGCAACCATCCCTGCTCACGCTTTCAGGGAACAGGGGTGTCTAAGCCATAGCTGTCCTGGCGCAATGGCATCTGGCTATGGCTGCTGATGTTGGTCTGAGGGTGAGGGAACGACGCCACCCCCCATCCAGAAGGTTGTGCTGGGCAGTGGAAAAAGCCAAACCAGAATTGTGCTATTGTGGCAGTTCTAAGTGACTGCTGTTCTTGCTAGGAGGGGGAGTGGTGCATACATTTAAAGGTGCTGGAGCTACAGCCTTGCAAGTTCAGCTTCCAGAAAAGTGCAGGGGCTGGAGGTACCTTAACAAAATTGGCGGCTTTTACAGCCACCTATGCAAATCTATACTAATGCAGTTCCTGACAAAGAATCGTCAGCTTGCTAGGACTAAAAATGTCTCCTTTAGAAAGATGCCATTGGCTAAAAACTTTACTTCTCAACCCCCACTGCTGACACTTTTGCACTTCTAACCATTTTCTCCCATTCTGATGCTGGAGCTGAAAGGGGCATTTCCTAAATGGCCTAAATTAATAAGAACACTTAGTCTCTCCGAATTAGCAAGTATCTTTGCTCTCTGGAGAAATGCTTGCTGAAGTTTTGTCCTGACTCTTAGGAGCAGGGACAGCAGCTAAATCTCACCAAATTACTTGTGAAAACCCTTTGATACAAGACACTGTACACTTGGGGAAACTTGAAAACCCATCTGATTTACAAGTTAAGATGGATTCGCATATAAATCTCCAAAGAGAACCAGACCCTTTTTTTTAAGCAAGCAATCACATTGCTAGATTTTGATCCATGATTTATTTTCAAAGGACAAGGAACACGACGTCTGCCCCCACTGTTGGCCTCCTCTACGGTCTTCTGTTTCTGTGTCTGAAAGGGGAGTATGCATCAAGAGACAGCCATTGTACTACAATGAATTTATTTTCCCTACTGGGGTTTACAAGTCTATTTGATGCAACCATCATTTAGAATATACCTTGTCTAAGGAAATCCCAGCAGATCTGTTGGAAATCTTTCATGCTGTTTTATTCTAGCACTAACAGAAATATGGCAGTTGCCAGTACTTAACTAAACTACTACTTATGGTCTGTATAGAAAAGAGAATCCTAAACAAGACCATGTTTCCTGTGTTGGAATTCCTGGCTAAGTAACAATATGGTGTTTTGAAATACCTTGGGACCAGGTGACAAACACTTTACTCCCCTTGGTAAATAGCTACTCCTATGAGAAGTCCCACTGGCTTCAATAGGACTATTTGCATGAGTAAATTTACTCATCAGGATGACTAAAAACTCCACAATATGTCTCTTAATCCTCATTACACAATGGAATGTGGAACTGTTCATAATTCAGGTCTATTTCGCTTCAATCCTGCTCAAGAGCTCCATGTTTTGTTCCATCACTGAACCATTCTGTACTCATTCGCCATGGCATGAGAGGTATGGATCCAGCTATAATAAAGGACTTGGCATCTGTCACTCTGTATATAAGGATTAAACACAAAATCATTTCCTCCAGGCTTTGTCATGAGCCGAGATATTTCCAATGGACAGAGCTGGAAAAGGGTACAGTTTCTATTTTTTAAAATTATTTCTTGTGGCAGTGACAATAAATTCACTGAAAATAGTTAAGGCAAGCTGGCAGAATTACTGGAACCCTGCAGAAGCAGAGACTGCTAATTATTTTATCTTTGAAATCCCCAGTTATGAATGAATGACTTTTCATTGTAATCTTCATCTTTCTTTTCTACTTCCAGTCACTCATGAGGAATTAAAGGATCTAATAGCCCATTCATATAGACTCAGGCTACGAATGTTTCAGAACTCATTAAAGGGCCTGATGATGAGCCCAGTTGAAGTAAATGGGAATAGAGAGTAAATTCATAATCAGCCCCAAAGTACAGTCAGACTTTGTCAGTATTTGGATGGGAAATCACCTAAGAAAACTAAGATGGTGCAGGAATTTGTACTTATAATTCTGTAGGTGGTATATTCCCATCTGAGTAGACATTGAATCAATGCTTCACCTTAGTGTTTGGGAGCACTGTGCTGTTGAAGATGTTGTCTTTCAGATTAAAGGTACAGATCACTTTGGGGCACATGACATTTTAAACAAGAGCAGGTGTGTTAAACCTGATGTTCTGGCCAAAATACAATTGGGTAATTACATTCTTCTACCTAAATTACTCCTGTCCTTGCTTATCTCTCAGGGAATTGTGAGCGTGAATTAAATAAGTAATGTTTATGCAGCACTTTGTGGTGTAAAGTGGTATTATTTTTTTCTATAGGTTGTGTAAAGATAGTTGGATAAAGGACCTCCCATCCTAAAAAGTTACACAGTGTTGCCATACTGTATGACATGATTTCTGTATGTTCTATATATGATAGTTTGTAAATTGATTGGGGATTCTTTTGGATAAATGAAAGTCATTATCTTTCAGCTGACAGGGAGAGCCATTTACACTTCTGGTGGTAATTGACTTGAGTATTCCAGCAAGTCTCCACCTGTGCAGCCATCCCAATGCCTTCGGTAAGACAGTGTAAATTCACTTTCTCTGCGTCTTGAGTAAAGCTGGGATACTAATTACTGTGGCTGAAACTCTCAAAACAGATGGTTTTTACCACAGCTGGGAAACTTGCAGCCCAGGTTTATAAAGAATAAACCTCATCAGGCAAACCCAAATGGCTTTTTGATAGAATAACAAAATCAGTAGATGAAGGAAAAGTAGTAAATGTAACATAACTGGAACCGAGTAAACCATTTAATGCAATCTCTCATGAAGTTTTACTCCCAAAACTAATTCAAACTGACTTGGCTAGAAACACTGTCATATAGATTAAAAACAAGCAAACAGGACGAAGGACTGTAAAAAAAAAAGTAATAATATCAAGATGCGAAAAGGTGTCTAACAACAAACTGTGTAAAGTGGAGTCTTACTTTATCTTTTCAGTAATAAGGTAAGAGATGCTTATGACATATTGAAGAAATTTGCAGGTGGTATTATATTGGGAGAAGTTGCAAATACCAGTTAGAATGGGGAAATTATACAAAAGTGTCTAAGTGAGGTTAGAAGTTTGGGCAGAAAAAAATAGAAAAATGAACTTCAGCTTGGAGAAATGAAAATTAATATAACTGGGAGGTAATTAATCTGAAATATCAGGTAGAAGTCTGGAAAGCAGTAACAATGAAAGAAATATAATATAGCAATTTAGACAAGGTACCGCAATACAAAATAGCACCAAAGAATGACCGTGCAATTTTGGGTTACATATGCAGACATTTCCTGTCATGGAGAAGGGCAGTATTAGTAGCAGTTGCTATTTACCTAGTTTTAATATGGCTGTACTTGGAAGCTTGCAGTTAAGTATGGGTACCTCCATTATCAAAAATATATGGATATATTTCTGAGAGTTGAGAACAGTAAGGGGACAAAGATTAGGGAACTGGGGTGAGTGCTTTTGAGGAAATATTTGTATAGCTGAGTATATACTGATCACCTGCACAATAAATAAGGGGAAATGAATAGCAATGTAGAAATATTTGAAGGATATTAGTCATATTGCATAATGCACTAGTAAAAAATGCTCGTATACTATGACAATGAGGATATAAGAATCTGAACAGAAAGACAGGAAAGAAAGAAATGGGATGAAACAAGAGGATACAACTAAGGCTACATCTACACTACAAGCTAGGGTGTGATTCCCCTGCACGTGTACACATAGTACACTCTCACTGAGTTAGCATGAGTATAAACAATAATGTAGCTGCGGCAGTACAGCCTGTCACACTGGAGGTATGGCTTAGCTCTGCTGAGTATGTACCCATCAGTTTCTGGCAGGTTTGCCGCCCCAAGCAAAAAAAAAAAAAAAAAGCCGCGATCACAATCGCGACCAGCGGCGGCAATGGGGGGGGGGGGGGGAAGCTGCGATCGGTGGCGGCCGTTCAGCGGCAGGTCCTTCGCTCCTAGAGGGAATTAGGGACCTGCCACCCCCAAATTGCCGCAGGTGCCACCCCTCTCCCTTGGCCGCCCCAAGCACCTGCTTGTTAAACTGGTGCCTGGAGCCGGCCCTGGCCATGCCTCTGCTGCTGCTACCCATGCTACCACAGCTATACTGCTGTTTCAACTTACATCAACCAAAGTTTATAGTGTAGACATGGCCTTAGAGTCTGTTTGTTTCTGTCATAAAAGGACCTTCAGTCAGCTGTCTCCTTCTCCTAGTTGCCTGTCCTTTTACTTGTGTTTATACTTTTGTGAGGCTTTTCCTTAGGGTATCAAAAGCCTCATTAATATTAGACTGCTAATCAAACATTCTTTCACATTGTTAATTAAGTTTCTGATCCCCCAAGTCAAGAGTGGGTCCTCCCCAATTAGCATTTGCAAATCAAATTTTCTTTGCTCATATCAAAGACTTTTTTTGAATCCCTCATAAAGGTTTATTGAATACCCCATTAAGAATTTCCTCCTAAATGTTATTTGGTGTCTTCCCAAAGGCTAGTCACCTCCTGCCTGTGGATTTGAGCAAATGCACCCTATTGAATAAGGTTTGTTAGCATTTTAATCACCACCTCATCTCAGGGAGTTCCTTTGTTTCTCTGGCTGAATGGTTGATTTAACATATATCTTTCAGACCTGATCTCAAATTCATCATTCGTTAATACTTGCAATTTATATTGGACAATCAAGGCTGAGATTGTTACACTCAGGCTACATCATTCTTAGTGAAACGGCAGAGAAGATAAAAGGGAAGATTTCTTATAATGCAACAAAACACAAGGCTCAGCTAATGAATGGTCTCCAATGAGGGTTGAGCCAATTCTTGTTTTTCCACAAGGTCTACAGCAATGTGCTGTGCAATCGCACAGCAACACAAAATTGCACACTTCTTATGCAACCCCCCAAGTGTCTGCAAATAGATACACATATTAGTCATTTATCTATAGGAAAGTTTGTAACAAAATTATTTTTCTGGTTTGGAAACCTAAGTTTGGCCAAGTTTCAAGTAATGTACAGTACTCCAAGTTTAGGTGCTATATTTTACATTACACAGTCAATGGTCCAAATTTCACTCTCAGTCACCTAGATGTACTCATTTATTTCCAATGAGAATTTCACCTACTTAATGGAGCAAGATTTGGCTCAGTACTGTACATTAAAATTGTATCTAATCAAACTCCAAGGTATTTGACACAGATGTAAGTGATTTAGAAAACAACTCTGCTCTTGATATACAAATTTAAATCAAGAGGCATCATATAAATAATCTGAAAATCTCCATTTTCTCCCCTCCAGATTTTCTCCCACTTTAATCTTCTCATAGTGGTACAGCCTCATCATCTACTGTGGGATCACAGTGACAAAGCCACTTCAAGTTTTTGATAGCACCAGCCTGCTGACAAATTTGACTTATTACAATAATAGTTGTATTTGTAACAGAATTTGCTGCCAATACCACTGTCCTTTTCTTCTCTTAGCCTCAATTAAAAAAAAACAAAACAAAACAATGCTCATTTTGTGCTGACTACAATTTGAGCCTCCAGAAGTCACTTTTCAGGTCAATTATTTTGTTAGTGACAGAGAGTTCCTGAGCAGGATTGTTTGATGTATTCTGGCACAGAGTTCTCTGTTCCTTTACTATATGAAGGCCCAGCTAATGGGCAAGAAGATAACACTACCAAACAGGTCCCACAAACTGCATGTTTCCTTTAATTAAGAAGAGCAAGAGAGAGCATTTGCCTCAAGCTAGCTTCAGAAACAAGGGCAAAAAGAGTCCTTTCAGCAGCAGAACCATCCTCGACAATAGCTGGAGACTGGACTTGGGAGTGTGAGTTAGAAAAAAACTCCAGGGGATGGCTTCATTCTTCAAAATGCCCATCTATTAGTTAGACCAGCAATAACTTGTTCAACAGAGGTGAACTAGAGGCAGAAAGATGTCTGGAATTAAGCTAGCGCTCAAGCCAGAGACAAACACTGCAGTGATAATGGTGATACTGAGATATGATATTATACAGCTTACTTTTAAATGATGACTCCAGAGACTAGGAACTACAGGAAAACTAGAGGATGTGGCATAGCTAGCTGATAACACTGCTAGTAAAAATAAAGTACGTTGTCTGCCCCTTAACAAGGGGACTTCATTACCACTGTACATTGCTGGGATTCTTTATTTACTTATGGGCTAGTGTGAAATTGCTTCAGTGGTTATTGCATTGTCAGCAAAGTGCTGATCAATCAAATGTTTAGTTTTGTGGGCTTGTAGGTGCTACCACCAAACTACCACCTACTATTCTGCTGCTATTTGGTTCAGGGGGACAAATTTGACACCCGCAAGTTTTTGCTTTTATAAGAAGATAAGCGTGTGAAGTCATCACACTCTCATTGAAAAATAATTTTCAAAAATCCCTTGTCTCTTCTCTTTGTTTTGGCTTATTCCCAATCACGTCTTTTACTTTTAAATAAGCTCAATGGTTGGTCAGAAAATTACCTATATGAAATGATGTGCTAATAGTAATATGGCCAAATTCTCTGCTTGCATAACTCCACTGAAGCTGTTTACCTGCTATTCAGCATTTTGGATAACAAGCATATAAAAATATCAGTATATTAAAAATGCCAATACATAAAACATGGCTAATGTTCCATAATACAACAGAGATAAAAAAAAATCAATAAAAATATCCCTAACAACCAGGATACAAGCTCACATGGGATAACAAATGCTGTTGGAACGATGTGCAATATACTATTTCTTGCTACTTCTAGGGAAAAAAGCCTTCTAATGTAGATTTACAGTGTATTTTATTACAGCTGTAATTCATGCCAGAATTTAATCTCTCTGTGTGCGTGTCAGTGTTTAAGGTAGCCCAACACCTTCCCGTTATAACACTCTGTTTTGAGTTGTTTTTAACTTTGTCAAAACTTTACTATTTGGCATGAAATTTTCCATGCCTCAGACTAAATGTTTCTTGAAAGTTTCAGCTGAATTGGTTCAGTCACATCCAAGAATGAAAGTTGGGAAAAAATACATTATTTTGATGATGTGGAAAAAAAATCTTAAATCTATTTCACTGAGAAGTTCTAATGCTCTGGAGCAGGGACTTGAAATTTGGCAAGAGGACTGTCTTTGTGTCAGGGATGGGCCTTTTGCTCCTCCAGTGAGAAACAGCCTAAATTTGGCCAAGTTATAAACCTTCACAAAATTGTAGTTTGCACATGCTCAGTAATGAATCTGGCAGTTACATTCTCTAAAGATTCCATTTGCACTTAAGATACTCCCACCCCAGATGAAGCAGCCTGGCTAGGATTCAGAAGGGACAAGAGCTGGACCTGGGGCAGGGATTGAAACAAGGAGCTGAGGGTCAGAAACTGAGCTATGATGAAGAGCTGGAGTGGCAAAAACTGGGACAAAGAGCTGGGAGTGGGAGAGGGGAAGCAACAGGGCTAATGGCATTTCTGGAGATTTTTCACTTTTTTTTTTAAACTCAAGGAAATTACACACACAAAACTGCATTAAAAACATTAAGGTTGCAAAATCAAGTATTAACAAGGTAGGAAATACCAGAGAACTATCTAACACATTTGTAAACAGTTATTTTTTACATACATTCTACATAGACTTTGTACAATAGTGTTTGTATAAAGGGTTTATCAGCATTCATTTGGAATGACATATATTTCACTTGTGGCTTTGCCACTCAATAATAGGGCCAACCTTATCATACAGGAATGAAACCATTAAACCACCCATCCCACCGTGTATTCTTTTATATTACACAATTTATATTAGCACAGCACAAGGGACTGAAATCTCCATTGTAACTCATTGGCTCTGCCACCAATCCTGCAGGAGGAAATTTCTTTTAAGCGGGTTTAGTAACCAGGGCATGTGTTTTTTTTATATACGCACACAGTATTCTAAACACAAAAATATGGGATTTATCATACTGGATCAAACCCACAATCCATCAAGTTCAGCATATTGCCTCCAGCAGTTGTCAGAATCTAATGCTTTATAGGAACCTAAAAGACCCTGTCAAATACAGCACTAAGCTATTCATGCAACACTTTACACGGGGGAAAGATTCATTCTTGAACTTTGCCGTCAAGTCATGCTCTGAGGCATGAGATTTACTGATGTTGATTTGATTGTGTCTATCTTAACTAGTAAGACTAAGAATGTTATTGTGGCTGACGCTTTGGTGCCAGCTGGCATATGTTTTTTACAGGGATCCCCTGGATTGGTAGCTGTATAAAAAGTTCACCAAAGGGTGATGTTTAACTCTACTGAGAGCCAGTAGCCCACTGATTGTCATAATCATTGCAAACTGTGTACAGATAATATTTGAGGAGTTATGTATCTATACTGAAAATAATGTTCTTAAGGTCTTGAAGTTAAGACAAGTATCAGGAGGTAGCCGTCTTAGTCCGTATCCACAAAAACAATGAGGAGTCCGGTGGCACCTTAAAGACTAACAGATTTATTTGGTCATAAGCTTGCATGAGTAAAAACCCCACTTCTTCAGATGCATGGAGTGAAAATCACAGATGCAGACATTATTATACTGACACATGAAGAGAAGGGAGTTATCTCACAAGTGGAGAACCAGTGTTGACAGGGCCAATTCAATCAGGGTGGATGTAGTCCACTCCCAATTATTGATGAGGAGGTGTCAATAACAGGAGAGGTAAATTTGCTTTTGTAGTGAGCCAGCCGCTCCCAGTCCCTATTCAAGCCCAAATTAATGGTGTTAAATTTGCAAATGAATTTTAGTTCTGCAGTTTCTCTTTGAAGTCTGTCTCTGAAGTTTTTTCGTTCAAGTATGGCTACTTTTAAATCTGTTATAGAATGTCCAGGGAGGTTGAAGTGTTCTCCTACTGGCTTTTGTATGTTACCATTCCTGCTATCTGATTTGTGTCCATTTATTCTTTTACGTAGAGAATAAATATACTATATTATTCTCCTATCCTTGGGAGCACTGGGAACTATTGGCTTTATGACTATAAACTCTATATAGCTTTGAAAATGCCGTTTTAGAGCAACTTATCTTCAATGTGTTCTCCTAATGCTGTCCTCTCTTCCCCCGTTTTTTATACAGCAACAAAGAAAAAAAGAAAGAGGTAGGCTTCAAGGGAACAGGAAAGGTATTAGTGCAACCAAGTATGCTCACTTTATAGTAAATCTATGATACTGAGCAATAAAGCAAAAAAATTCAAATGTAAGACTGAACCTATCCTTAACTAACTTCAACCGCTTTCATAACTCACCCTTTCATAAATATTGCAACACAGTGTGTGAAAGTGTAAGTCACATCAAACACTGATCTCAGACCCCAAAAATATCTCAGCACAGTGAGGTGAGCCAAGGAGAGAAGGGCAATGAGTTAAAGAGTCAGCTCCAGCCTCAGCTTTGATTTTTTTTCCCTTTTAAGGGACCTTACCCTGCACATTCAACTGGAGGCCTTTGCACAAAAGACTTGTAAGATTAAGTGACAAGTTTGTATCTCAGCCTTATCATAGCTTCAACATAATCCTTTTTTGTATTTGCTTTACTATTAAAGGACACGGCTTCCTATAATCCAAGTTTATAAAACATATGAAGCATGATGTGACAGACAGGGAAACTTCCTGCAATATCTTTGGGAGACCATACTGTATTAAGTGTATGAATTGATTATGCCTCATTGTGGGCCAGGGATTGTAGGCACTCCACAGCAGGGAGGGGAACCATAGCTCATCCAGGAAGTGAAAACAGTAAGGGTGAGCAAGGCAAATCACTCAGGTTCTTTGAGAACTCATGGAGGGTGCGGGAGGTCCCAGAGGACTAGAGAAGAGCAAACATAGTACCTATTTTAAAATGGGGAACAAAGAGGTCCTGGGGACCTATAGACCTGTCAGTCTATCTCTGATCCCTGAAAAGAAACTGGAGCAAATTATTAAACAATCAATTTGTAAACACCTAGAGGATAATAGGGTATAAAGAATATCCAAGATGGATTTGTCAAAAACAAATGATGCCAAATCAAAGTAATTATCTTTGACAGGGCTACTGACCTAGTGGATGGGAAGAATCAGTAGATGTGATATATCTTGATTTTAGTAAGGCTTTTGAGACAGTCCCACGTGACATTCTCATAAGCAAACTAGGGCAATGTGGTCTAGAAGAAATAACTATCAGATGGGTGCACAACTGTTTGAAAGACTGTATTCAAAGTGTACTTATCAGTGGTTTGCTGTCAAACTGGGAGACTTATATTGGAAATAGGGATGGCCTCTGATAAGCTTTTAGCTTGCATATAGGTTCTTCTATTGGTTTTATATGCTTTCTCTGTAATGCTTTTATCTTAAGACTAAAAGTGCTTTCTTAGAAGAAGCTGCATGGTAACTTGTAACTGATGAAAATATACTGGTCATAGCCCTTGTAGTGAAAGCAATGCACTGGCAAATGGCCTTAAACATAGATTGGCTTGCTGGAGATATTGCCATATAAGGTAGGGTCCAATGCAGCCTTAAAACCCCTGGTCAGAAGGAAATGAGACAGGTTTCCCCCCAGGAGAGGTGCCTTTGAGTGGGTGTCCTTGAGGGACCACAGAAGGGAGATAAAGGTGCAGTTACACTGAAACTGTGACACATGGATTATAACCCAGTAATGAACATATGTATAAAGAGACATTTAAAAATAATGACCGATCAGGACCATGACACTTTACTGGGTAAACTTGCATTTAGTATCATATGTTTCCATACTACAGAGTATCATGCTGTTAAGAAATATAATGAGAGTTCACCTTGCATTGTATTGTGAGTTTCTTTCTTTGCTGGTTGGAGATGGGGGTATAAACATGTTTTTTTAATATGGAGTAAGAACTTATGATGCAATTGTAATTTGACATGATGCATTTATTTTTCTATGGGCTCAGCTGTGTGACCCTTTCTGAAGATGGGAAACACCTGTTCACAAGGACGGTCATTGGAATTATTGGGGCTACTTATGAGATAGTGCTCACCAAGGGTGTGTTAGCAAATTAAGTGGGTCCACATATTAACTAACACAATGATAAACACAATTCAGCACAATGACTGTCATGTTTAACATTAGGTCATCTCATTGGACAAACTCTAAAGTGTCGGCTCAGCAAGGTTAAGAGGTAGACACTAGGGATACTAGCCATAACAAGTTTACACAAAGAGAGTTTTTGGTCTATACTGAGCATTTAGCATCATGTTAGACAACACATTCTCTCATGATAAGAATTACCAACATAAGAAAAGATTCCACAATCAGCCGGAAAGATTAATATGGAAGAATTTTGTATTCTTATGCTAGCCCAGAGACGTTCTGAGAGTTTACATAATATCAATTTAGTAATGTTTAACTTATGCATATTTACATATGTGATGGGCATATTTTAGGGTTGGAAAAATAAATCAGAAAGTATTTTGCTGCTATCAGCCACAATTTGAACTGACTTATACTAGTATATATCCAGAGTAACTCTCTTGACTCTGGGCTTATGCTGGTGTAACAGATCAGAATCTGGCCCTATATGTTTATATAATCTGCTGATTAATTATAATATTGAAGTCATTGGGAATTAAGCACATGCTTACAGTTAAGCTTACAGTTAAGCACATGCTTAAGTACCTTCCTGAATAGGGATCTATATTAATTGGCAACATTCTATATTGCCCATAGTCCTATGAAGAGACCCAGGGCTTTGTGAAACTGTGGTGGCTTATTTAAGAAATTCCCGAGTAATGAGACAACTTAACAATAATTCGACAAATACTGCACTGGTGTTTTCCTGGCCTGAGCCTGACCTGTTTAAATTTTACAGTGTGAATTTAGTGCTTGTGAAAGGCATTGGATTAAGAGGTTTGGAGGCTGAAGTTATCTAGATAGCCCCAGACAGGTACCAGGTCAGCAGTAGTCTTGTTAAATTCCCCCTCAGACCACACTTCTGTGAAACCTATCAGAGTTAATCCACCACCCAAAGAAGTGCTTTTTTATTTATTTATTTTATGTATTTAGTTCCAGAAAATAAATGAAATATTGCTTCACCCGAAGTCCGGTCTCACAATGCTTTGTGTCTCATGTTTCTATTTGGGTCCTGATCCTGCAAACACTTACGTATATGTTTAGCTTCACTGATGTGAGCAGTCCCATTGATTTAAAAATTAAGCACTGGCATATGAGAATTTGCAGGACTGGGACCTTACACTGCGATCATCTCAAGGCAGGGGCCTTTTCTGCTCTGTTTTATATATATTATAAGCACGCTACTGGCTCTCCACAAATAAAATAGAATACTAATCTTCACAGAGGGTCAGATTTTGAATGGTACAATATTTCACACACACAAGCCCTCATGTGTCCTAGCAAGTCCATGTTTGTGGAAGCAAACCATTACTTATTTGTGTGCATTAGGATTTGCACACGAGGAATGGTTCACACAAAATTGCACATTTAAAAAGGTCCCTCTCATAATTGCATGATCTTTCCCATCCCAGCCCAGTACTATGTCTGTCCTGGAGAAACCATCTTCAGGTGAGACTGCCAACAAGGGTTCTGAGTGGTGCTGGTTTTTGTGATGCATGTATAAAGGTTATTAAACCCTGTTAGGTGGCAATAACCTAGTCACTGTCACTTGGGGCTGGATTTGAACTGGAGACCTGGAAGTGCAAAGCTCTGTAGTCTATTACACAGAAACACACACTTGCCTATGGGTGAAAGCTTGATTGAAAGTCTGTCAATACAGAAATCAAAAATGTATATATTACTGTGATAGTTTGGGGAAATCTGTCTGTATGTTTTATGAATACTGTGTGGGTTTGTAAACTCTCTGTATGTGTTTTTACCAAGCTGTAAACTCTATGTTTTAAGTTCAGCACTTTGTGTTTTCTATTCTCCATTTGCCTCCATGTTGGACTGGGTAGTATAGGGCTAACAGAAGAGGGTCATTGACTTAAGTGCCCAACTACTGACATATTATGACTCTAGACAAAAGCCTGTTCCCTAGCCAAAGAAATTGACTTAGCATGGAAGAGGTTGCCTAGCAATAAGGTCACTTGGTAGGACTCTGTAGTTGCCTGTTTAGACTGACCAGTGAGGCAAATGACTGAGGGGCTGGAAGTTTATAAAAGGGCTGAAGCTCCTCTCTCTCTCTTTCTCAGGCTAGATTTAGACATTTTAAAATGAGGGAAGTTTCAGGGGTTGGGGAAGACCCTGCCTATCTGAACACATATGGTCCCCCAGGGACTCCCAAGGGAAGGGTGAACTAGAGTGAAAGGAAAATAGGGTTTATATATATGTGTGTGTGTGTGTGTGTGTGTGTGTGTGTGTGTGTGTGTGTGTGTGTGTGTGTGTGTGTGTGTGTGTGTGTACTTATTGTGGTATTAAGTAAAGAGCAACAATGTGTTAAATGCCTAAGCAAAGCGTGTCTGTTGTTATATGCCACACCTATCACATACCCTCTGAGAGAGTTAAACTGTGACCCAGAAGGCTCCCACCTTTGGTGGGACACTAGAAGAGAGTGTGTTTAAGCTACAGTGGGAATATGAGGAGTCAGTACAGGTTCAACAGGAGAGAGCGTTCAATAGACAACTGCACTCCAAGACCGTCCCTAGGGACCCCATGATTCAGGAAGTACCTGGGCTCTATTCAGATTCCGGAGGCTTAGAACACCAGAGGCTAAATTCCCCGTACAGCTGTCTGGTGGGCTGCTGGCAGGAAGAGCCCGACCACATCTGTGGCAATTACTCACTGTACCTTTGAGGTCAAATACAGTGTAAAGTGTGCATAGTTTATGAAGTGTTGTCCAATTCCTTGATACTGTAATGTCATATACATATATTGATATATATTGAGCTATGTAATATATGTGTATGTTCATATGCGAATTAGGGCCATGCAAATTGCCCGAGAGGCCCTTGGGGTTGCAACATTTAAATTCCCCTGACAGAGAACCATGTGTAGAAACCTTGGTCAGCCATAATATTGCAGAAATATTTTAACACAACATAACCTGAAGTACTAAATTAAAAATACATCCCATAATAGCATATTTCCTAATGTAATGGAAAGAGGATAATTACTTAAGAGATAGCAAAATTAATTACGACAAAGGTATTCATTAACAGTGGAGGCCGTTAACATTTCTAAACATCATAACTCCTTAAATCTTCAAATAATTACCTTTATTTTTCTCAAATGAAATATTTGCTACAGTATGTTAGCTTATGCCAGAGTATGTTTTATTTACCTGGTAACAGCAGCAAAATATCAATATCTCTCAACACTAAAAGATCAAGGGTGTCAGATAGCAGATTTTTTTATCATATGCTGACCTTTTGCTATAATGAAAGTCATGTGTAAATCTAATTGCACAATATATGTACATACTGTAATCTGGGGAAAGGGTTTGCTTTTCACGAGGTAGTCCTAGGGGGATAAGGGAAGAGGGAAAGGTGCTTTTCCCAAGTAAAACTGCTACAGGATATTTTGTTAAATGTTAGCCAGTGCCAAACTGGATATATGGAGAGAGAGACAATGTGTCAGTTCTGAGAGTGTGTGTGTATATATTGGGCAACATATATTTTCAAAGTTGGGGAAATATATTCACATTTAATGCATCTGGACAAGTGGCCTAATTTCGGAAGAAGCTGGGCACAGCTGCCACAACTGATCTAGATGTTTTACATGCCCAAGTTCTCAGAAAATTAAACGGATTGAATGCCTAAATATGGATGTAGGAGCCTAACTTTAGGCACCTACACTTAAAATTTTGGTAGTTTTATACAGACACATATTCCTCAGGATAAGAACCAAGTATCTGAAAGGAACCCCTAAGAAAGGAATGCCTGAACAACAATGCATTGTTATATGCTCTGGCTGAAATCTCCCTCCACTGCCCCAAAGGGACAATTAGCCCCTGTGCAGAGGCACTTCACTCCCACTTAATCCTATTTTGAAGATTTGTATGGAACATAAGTGATGCATAGGCTTGGTGTTGGCCCTCTGCATAGAGGTGTTTCTCACCCTCTGTTATATAAAGTGTGTGCTGGATTAATATCCTTTATCATTTGCTCTAGGATATCACACTAGTGTTATTTACCTGGCTCTCATAGTTAGGCAGAGGAAGACTATGCAGCAGAAATCATAATGTCCCATAATCAGCATCCCATACAAAGACCAGCCCCATTCCCAGAATGTAAATGTACATCTCTTATGCAACCTAACACAATGATATATAGTACTAGGACCTTAAAATTCCACTTGTTCTGTAGAGGCGAGTACCATTGAATAGTCTTATATTTATTTTAAACAGGGACTCTAAAGATTCCCCATTTTGGGGAGGAAAAAAGTGGAATTTTAAGGTTTCTAGACTGAAAGACTAATTACAATACCCTATGTCAGCATACTCAGTAGTTGCTTGCATGAGATGATGAATTTTCCACCTATACATTGCATATTAGCTAGGTTTACTGAACTAGCAGGACCATTGTTCTGATCTAGTATGACAGTTTTGGTGTTCCTTTTAATCTCTTACGCAACCATTGCAACTTCTGTTATTTTGCTCCAAAACAAAATATTGCTGATGAACAGGAAACACTCTAGAAGCATTTGTCTTAAATACATTTTGCCATTTAATTTAAGATGTCCCCTGGCTGGTATTCTTCAGGATATCTTTTATACATTCACCCAACTTATTTACAAAAAAACTTTTTTTCCCCTTGCACAAAAATGAGCATGCTATCATAGAATCATAGAATATCAGGGACCTCAGGAGGTCATCTAGTCCAACTCCCTGCTCAAAGCAGGACCAATCCCCAACTAAATCATCCCATACAGGGCTTTGTCAAGCCTGACCTTAAAAATCTCTAAGGAAGGAGATTCCACCACCTCCCTCGGTAACCCATTCCAGTGCTTCACCACCCTCCTAGTGAAAAAGTTTTTCCTAATATCCAGCCTAAACCTCCCCCACTGCAACTTGAGACCATTACTCCTTGTTCTGTCATCTGCTACCACTGAGAACAGTCTAGATCCATCCTCTTTGGAACCCCCTTTCAGGTAATTGAAAGCAGGTATCAAATTCCCCCTCATTCTTCTCTTCTGCAGACTAAATAATCCCAGTTCCCTCAGCCTCTCCTCATAAATCATGTGCTCCAGCCCCCTAATTATTTTTGTTGTCCTCTGCTGAACGCTTTCCAATTTTTCCACATCCTTCTTGTAGCGTGGGGCCCAAAACTAGACACAGTACTTTAGATGAGACCTCACCAATGCCGAATAGAGGGGAATGATCACGTCCCTCGATCTGCTGGCAATGCTGCTACTTATACAGCCCAAAATGCTGTTAGCCTTCTTGGCAACAAGGGCACACTGTTAACTCATATCCAGCTTCTCGTCCACTGTATCCCCGAGATCCTTTTCTGCAGAACTGCTGCCTAGCCATTCAGTTCCTAGTCTGTAGCAGTGCATGGGATTCTTTCATTCTACGTGCAGAACTCTGCACTTGTCCTTGTTAAACCTCATCAGATTTCTTTTGGCCCAATCCTCTAATTTGTCTAGGTCCCTCTGTATCCTATCCCTACCCGCCAGCATATCTACCGCTCCTCCCAGTTTAGTGTCATCTGCATCTATCTCTCTTCTTTACAACACAGAACTGCTGTTTCTCAGCACAGTTCTTGGGGGTTTTTAAAAATGCAGAGGCAGCAAGTGCTTGAAGTATAAAAGTGTCCTGTCAACACACTATCTATTTTTTAAAGACATAGTGGTAGTGACAGTTACATCATATCCACAATATTGTTTGGTTTCACTAGAGCAAAAGCAATATTATTTTCCGGTGTCCATATTCTTCCTGTCATGGGGTCTCAACCTGTAGGTTGGCAACATGCAGAAGATGCTGAGCCACAGTGACTTCAGTGGAAGTTATAAGTGCTCAGCCCTTTTCAAGATTTAGACCCAAAGGGGTGGTTCGCTGTGGGAACTGAATAGAGAACATCCTCTCTAATGTAAAAGGTCATAATGGGAAGGAGAGATTGGGGCAATAGGGACCCTAAGGGAAGAAGGAAGCAAGGTCTAGAGCAACCCTTGTGATGGGGGAGGGAGGGGCAAGAAAAGTGCTGAGGAGGAGCCGAACTCTGGCCCAGAAACGGTGGGATGATGTCAATAAGACAGGTGACACCCATCCATTTTCACCAGGGCTGGGAAGAACTCCAAGCTGATTTCTACCTTGATCCCATTAGAGATAAGGTCACAGCCGTTATCCAGGGCTCAAAGGACCCAAATCACAGGTATTTCTACTTCTCCCATACCAACTGACACCAAATGTCAAATGAAAGAGGAGCAAGGCTTCATTGTGAAGCCAACAACAGATGTACCTTGGAGAGCTGAGTTGGGGGCATGAATATACTTAAGTATGCAAACTAGGGTAGTCTGACTACTGAGATATATAGGACCTTTTAAATGTATTACTCAATAGTTGAGGGATGACCATTTTGCTCTCCTTTATCATTTACTGTAAGTTTTATAAAACCCCTAAGAAAATTTACGTAGGTTGGGATTTTCAAAGGAGCCCAAGGGAGTGACACACCCAAATCCCATGAACTTTCAATAGGAAATGAGTGGTTAACTTGACCATCTCAGACATAGCAAATACTGCAAGAGGATATAGTACCAGAAGCTCTTTTTCCTACCAAAGCTACTTTCTCTGTTTCAGCTCAGCACTGACTATGGACATTGAGGTTAATGGTAATTGGGACAAAATACAACATTGTTTTACAAAAAGTAGATTGTGCCAAACCAACCTCATCTCCTTCTTTGAGAAGGTAACAGATTTTTTAGACAAAGGAAACGCAGTGGATCTAATTTAACTCGATTTCAGTAAGGCATTTGATACGGTTCCACATAGGGAATTATTAGCTAAATTGGAAAAGATGGGGATCAATATGAAAATTGAAAGGTGGATAAGGAACTGGTTAAAGGGGAGACTACAACGGGTCATACTGAAAGGTGAACTGTCAGGCTGGAAGGAGGTTACTAGTGGAGTTCCTCAGGGATCGGTTTTGGGACCAATTTTGTTTAATCTTTTTATTACTGACCTTGGCACAAAAAGTGGGAATGTGCTAATAAAGTTTGCGGATGACACAAAACTGGGAGGTATTGCTAATACAGAGAGGGACTGGGATATCATACAGGAAGATCTGGATGACCTTGTAAACTGGAGTAATAGTAATAGGATGAAATTTAATAGTGAAAAGTGCAAGGTCATGCATTCAGGAATTAATAACAATATTTTTTTTTATAAATTGGGGACGCATCAGTTGGAAGTAACAGAGGAGGAGAAGGACCTCAGAGTATTGGTTGATCACAGGATGACTATGAGCCGCCAATCTGATATGGCTGTGAAAAAAGCTAATGCGGTCTTGGGATGCATCAGGTGAGGTATTTCCAGTAAAGATAAGGAGGTGTTAGTACCATTATACAAGGCACTGGTGAGACCTCATCTGGAATATTGTTTGCAGTTCTGGTCTCCCATGTTTAAGAAGGATGAATTCAAACTGGAACAGGTACAGAGAAGGGCTACTAGGATGATCCGAGGAATGGAAAACCTGTCTTATGAAAGGAGACTCAAACAGCTTGGCTTGTTTAGCCTAACCAAAAGAAGGCTGAGGGGAGATATGATTGCTCTTTATAAATATATCAGAGGGATAAATATCAGGGAGGGAGAGGAATTATTTAAGCTCAGTACCAATGTGGACACAAGAACAAATGGATATAAACTGGACATTAGGAAATTTAGACTTGAAATTAGATGAAGGTTTCTAACCATTAGAGGAGTGAAGTTCTGGACAGCCTTCCAAGGGGAGCAGTGGGGGCAAAAGACATATCTGGCTTCAAGACTAAGTTTGATAAGTTTATGGAGGGGATGGTATGATGGGATAGCCTAAATTTTGGCAATTAATTGATCTTTTATTATTAGCAGTAAATATGCCCAATATGTGATGGGATGTTAGATGGGGTGGGATCTGAGTTACTACAGAGAATTCTTTCCTGGGTGCTGGCTGGTGAGTTTTGCCCACATGCTCAGGGTTTAGCTGATCGCCACATTTGGGATCGGGAAGGAATTTTCCTCCAGGGCAGATTGGCAGAGGCCCTGGAGGTTTTTCGCCTTCCTCTGCAGCGTGGGGCATGGGTTACTTGTTGGAGGATTCTCTGCACCTTGAGGTCTTTAAACCATGATTTGAGGACTTCAGTAACTCAGACATAGGTTAGGGGTTTGTTACAGGAGCGGGTGGGTGAGGTTCTGTGGCCTGCGTTGTGCAGGAGGTCAGACTAGATGATCATAATGGTCCCTTCTGACCTTAAAGTCTATGAGTCTATGGCTGGGTGTCAGTACAGCTGCTTTGTCTCTACAGGAGCATAGGGTGATAGAGCTGCTCAATACAGAGATTGTACTATTCCAATACTAAGCAGGATCAGTCTCTCCTGCAGAACAGGAGTGCATAGCAACTCATTGCCCCGATCTGCTCAGAGGTTTGGTTACATTTTTAAGTAGTAATTTTGACAGAACGAGCAGCAGAGGAGAAATGTATTTTTAAAAAAAATCAGGAAGAAATTGGAGAAACTAGAGAGAGTCTTCACTGAGACGAATGGTTCTGGAAAGGGAATAAGGAGTGAATTAGAAAGCCCAAAATAGAAATGTTGTGTATAACTTTTGTGCTCAATTAAAACATATTGTATCTTTGATGAAAACATCCCTTTTCTTTCCATCAGTGGATGAGATTCCCAAGTCCTGTGCTCTATCATTAGCAGGGAGTAAACACTGGTAAACACCTTTGGACATAATGTGTCAAATTTAGCTCTGGCATAAACAGAATCAACACCCATTTTATGGGTGTAACAATCACTTAGTACAGGGCTTTATTCGCTCTAAGGGACGAAAATCTGCTTTCACTGAATATCAATGGAGTCATACAGATGTCAGGATTTAACAGGATATGATCAATTGCAGAATATGACTCTCAGCTTGTGTATCAGATGTCTTGACTCTACCTTTCCTAACAACATGTAACTCAAACTTATTTCAGAAACTACTTCCTTGTACTCATGATCCACAAGAATAAGAAAATGAGATAGTAGAAAAGAGCTGATCAGGACTTAGCCTAGCATAGTCAAATTAAAAAAAAACAACCACCATAATGACTAATTAAATATAAACACCCTCCAAATGCATGGAATAAAAATAGCTAGATTCTTCCAATTTTCTCTAGGATAGGCCTGAATCTAGACATCTTCTATTCCCACTCTACCGCACTGCAGTATATTCATAAGTTCTGCACTGGAGTATATTCACAAGTTCTGAGCATTCTCTTTCACCCCAGCACTATACAATGTAGGACATGTTTGCATTATATTCAGCAAGATTAATATGACCCACTTATAGCATCTATATTGGGGTTAGGGGAGAGGAACAATATCAAACACAGAAACACATCTGATGTGTATTTTGCAGACAGATAGCTGGATATACTTGATATAGATATACATCTATATTGATACCTATACATTATACTAATATGAAACACCCCAGCAGATTGACGTATGTGGGGAAACCTCATGACCTCTTAAAATTAGAAACTCAAAATACAAGAGTGTAGTTAGGAAAAGTGATCAGAATTCACTAGTTGCTAGGCATTTTTATGGAAAGAGGGCACATTCACTCATCTTATTAAAATGCATGGGAATTGAAAATATCCTAAAGCCCGAGAGGGGTGGGGACAGAAAATCTATTTAACAGAAATGGGAAACTTACTCTAAATTCACCTTGAAAGCACTTTCCCCATCACAGTCTTACTGAGAGACTTTTGATTTGTCTCTTACCTAGCAGGTAATTATAGAACTTCTTTTTCCCCTGACTAATGCATACAAAAGGGGATCATTTTAACATTTTATGCAGATTATCGTGGTTTGTTCTTACTGAGGTCTTTGTTGGAATTATTTCCTTTTTACTCTACCTCCTCGAACCAGTTTTTCTTTTTTTATTTCCTTTTATCCCCCATATTTTGTCCCCTGGCTGTATCATTTGATATTATAACTGCTTTATATTGTTGAATATTGCTGAACTCTACACTTCAATTTTCCTTTGTCCCTATGACATAGAGGCCCATTCGTGATTCCTTCCTCTGTGTCAGCAACTTTTGTCAGGCCTGACATACTCACTATACCTAACACACCATTGCTATAATCTGTATCTAACTAAAAGACATTTTGTAATATATAATGGGACAATTAATAACTCACTAATCATTAACATTCTTTCATGATGTACATACGTGGTTTATATTAAGAGTTATGGACATATGCTGGAAACATGGCTAAGGTGTGTTTAAACTAGGCATGTCAGGGGGAACTGGTAGAAAGGTCTGCCCTAGACAAAGGAATGTGTTTGCTTCTCTTACCAGCCTGGTTGACAGGCAAAAACAATGAAGGTCAATGTATATATTAGGTAAACAAAGCTATCAAGCAGGGGAGGAGGAGAAACCTCATCGGGACTATAAAGACAGGGGGTCTAAACCTCAAATGATAAGCAATTGAATCAACTGATTGTAACAATATTACTGATTTATAAAAGTACGAGTGAGGTGTTTCATGAAAGCCTATGAGACACTGGTGACTAATATCATTATGAATTGTATGTATTAAACTATATAAGGAATTAAGGATACTCACTGATATTATAATTTACAGTCCGTGACCAAACAAAGGGAGAAACAGGTTTTACCCAGGTAGGAAGGAAGACAGCTATGTACTTGTCTCCAAAGAAATTAGGCAAGATGTGACCAAAACCAATGGAAGCCCCACTTACATAGAAATCATCAGAGGGATTGTTAGTCCGTAGGAAGGGAAGAACAGATAAGGTCATCCTGCTTCTTGAAACAAGGTAATTGGACTTTGGAAGATATAAGCCATCTTTGGCATCCATCACTAGACAGACAACAAGGGGCCAGAGCTCTTGCAAGCTGAGAAAGGTGGGTCCTTCAACCAATGGGGGTTGAAGTCTCTGGGAACTGAATATAGGTAAGAAACCTACTTAGGCAAAGACAAGGGAAGCCAGCACCTTGTACTTCTGTGGAAGGTCCAGACAGAGAGGTCCATGGCTGGGAAGAAGGAAGATTGGTGAGAAAAAAAATCTTGAGCAAAGGATGTATCTTGCTAGATTAAGTTTTAGACTTTTGGATGCATGTTTTCAGTCTATTTGCTTGTAATCATTTCTAACTTATCACTTATACTTAAACTTTATCTTCCTTTCTTAATAAATTTATTTTACTTTTTAATCTAACCGAACACTGAGTTTAATTTAAAGTGAATGTTAACTCCAGTGTGTGTAGCAAGCTGCTGGGATTTGTCTCTTTAAAGAGGAAAACACACCTTATTATTCCTCTAAATGTTGCAGGAGAGAGATGGATGTTGCAGAGCACAGGGTTTGGGACTGCGGATGCATTGGGATCACCTGCTAACATTAACTAAGTCTGGTAAAGACAAGAATGTGTCTGTGATAATTGCTGGCAGGCTGTTGGATACAAAGCGATTGAATCAGAGCTGTACCTTATACAGAACATTGAAGTGCATGCTGGCTGTGTCCCCCCCAGGCAGGAAGCCACAAGTAGCAGAAGCATTTTTGGGGCATTCAGGGTTATAATACAAGTGGTGGCACGACCTCTGGCTGGTCTGAGTTGCACCGCAGAATATGACAGTCCCCCTGTTTTCTCCTTTATTTTCAGATTTACTGTTGTCAAAGAACAACGTCATTTAAGTGTATGTGAAAGGAAGTTGGGATCTTAACTAAAGGTCATATGCTGCCACTCTCAGGTGAGTAAAAACATTGGACAGTGAAAACCCAGTGGCAAGCTCTCTGGGCTAAATTCTTCTTAAAGGGATTTCAAATGGAGCTGCACCCATGTAACTGAGAAGAATTTGACCCTGTGAGTTTAAACTTTCAAAGGCATATCCTCAGCTGGTATAAATCAATTTACATAATTAAGAATCTGGTCTGCCACCATAGAGAGTCTGTCTCTTCATGATGCTCCCTATACTGGCTTCCACTCCTCCCTGGCTGCATGGCTCCCTAAGAACCCACTGCCACTGTCTGACCCCTGGCACCAGTCCTCTATTCCTTCTAATGGTCTATAGGGTGAAGAGGGGGAGTTACAGCAGCAGTAAATACTGAGTGAATTTCCAATTAAAAATAAAGTCAGCACATTGTGTGGTAGGGAGAGCTCAAAATTAGCCATTTAAACTATTCAGAGGGCTCACATGTTGGGACCTACAGTCGTTTGTGTTTATATCCCTCAAAGCTGTTTTATGTTTGTTTTTTGAATCAGAGATAGGGCAGGGACTGTGTCCTCAAGAATGGATAAAAGAAAGGGCTGTCCTCTCCAGATATGGAAACTTCTATTACATGAAAGCGATTATAATAGCCAAAATCCCAGATTGGTTTCTAAGACTCAGTGCTAGTTGTTCTGATGTGTTCTTCAAAAGGAAGGGAGAGAGAAATGATTCCTTGTTTTGTTTATTCTCTAATGCCCTTGTCCAGGGTAAAGAAAGAAAATGCAGGCCATCAGTGTTCCCAAGGGATTGGTTATACTATATATTGGGGAAACCAACTAGATAAATGGATATGAAGATAAAATGTTCTGAATGTGTCTAGAAGGTCTGAGTTGTTGAACTGCTCTTGTGGTTTCCACCCCGAGAAGACAGGAATCCAGTTTTGTTAATTAAGCATTGTGTGGTGAATAAGTCACATCTATGATTCTAAGTTTTTGCAGGTGATAGCCAAGATGAACATGGAAGTTAAGAGATCCACAATCCTCCCCACAAAAATCACAGAGCTTTCTTGTTTGTAACAAAGGAAGGGGGAAAAAAATCTTTCAGGCAGAGGGTCAGTATTTAATACGAGTAAAGGACCTCCCCCAAAACCCTCAGCAACGTGGGCAAACAAACATTCAAAGCTTAAAATAAACCAGCTAAAGGTTTGAAGCTTTGCCCTTCAAGGTATGGAGAGCAGTTTTTTCCTTCTTCAAGCAGCATGCCAGCCATCAATGAATTTGTCCTGTTTTATATACTCTTCAGTCAAATAGCTGCAACTACTCTGCTCTCTTTCCTTGTGCTCCTGAGGGGGAATTCCTTGGGGTTCAAACTCCGTCTTCGAAATACTCTCTTAGGTCTCAATCCTGCAAACACTGCTACTTTTAAGCAGCTTTCCAGACACGAATAGTCCTGTTGAGTTCAGTGAGACTACTCCCACATGAAGAACAGGAGTTCTGGCACCTTAGAGACTAACAAATTTATTTGAGCATAAGCTTTCGTGGGCTACAGCCCACTTCATCGGACGCACAGAATGGAACATATAGTGAGGAGATATATATACATACAGCAAGTTACATTCGTAAGTGTTTGCAAGAAGCCCCTTATTCCTTAAAGAGCACATGGCAACGTCTAGAATTCACACATGGCACTTTCTCTTCTTTCCTAACCTTTTTCCCCTTCCTTTTTAATTTTTTTCCACTTCATATTATATCTTAGGTTTTTCAATACATCAATCTGGTACAAACATGACAACCTCTACATAACATACATGTGTAATGAATTCCTTTTAAATCCTTCCTCTTACTCTGTGTATTTGGTGAAGTTCATTTTTAATAAATATTTTTAAAACAACTTCAGTAAGAGAACTCTTTTATTCTGAGCTTTATCATAAAACAGCACAATATTAAATCTTCTTGCCTATAATGAAGGCCAGTACTTCTTTTGATAGACACAATACCTATTATTTAATTTGGATTCCCAATGCTTCATTGTGCCTTCCACATACAGTATATATTTTAAAAGGAAGAAGCCTCTCCTATGACTACCTTTAGGAAGAGGAGGATAAGCAATAGCTTTGTTCTTTTGCAGGTTAAACTTTTCAGAAGAAGGAGGAAATTAATTGCTGCTCTGTGACACAGGTGAAAGGCCAAAACAAACGTTACATTACTGCCTGCAGTAACAAACCCTACTGTACTAACATGGAATACAAACAGTCTAAGGCAATACATTCTTTTTCTATTCTCAGTTCGTAAATATAAGGTTTTGTGTTCTCCCCCAGAGAAACTGTGAATGCCACAATTTTTCATATCCTCATTTCTAACACATTACAGTCAATACAATAGACTCTGTTCTCACCTAAGGCTGACACTGATTCAGGATTTCCCTGGAATGTCTAGGAATCAGCTTCCAATTTCAGGAGAAAATTAATCAACTATTCCAAAATGTAGGAATATGGCAACACTCCATTTTGTAGGCCCTGTTGCCCCCTCAACAACTGAATCCTGAACTACTTCTGACCTTCCACTCACAGTGTGGCATTTCCTTAGCTGGTGTGAATCAGCATAGCTCCGTTGTCTTCAATGCAGGTCCACTGATTTACATCAGCTGGGGATCTAGCCACACGTGTCTGTCCTATGACTTAACAAAAAAAATCTGAAGTATTCTCCAAAATTCATGGGTTGGGTAAAGATATTAATAGAATCCATTAATGCAGAGGTACAAAACCCGAATTGCTATGGTCATCTTCAGTGATTTTTCCAGTTGCCTTAGATAGCCAAATATATAGCCAGTATTTCCCCAGATATTTAATACAATAAATATTCTGAAGTATGAGAAACGCTACAAACATCAAAGTAACATTTTTTTATAATTATCTAAGTGTGTAAGGCAACCCTGGGAAAGATTTTTATTTTATGTTTTTCAGGAGGGTAAACATTGTACTTCTTCTAGAACAATAGTTCTCAACCTTTTCCATACTGTGAATTCATGTTGCAACACACACAGATTTGGGAATCACCCCCCTCCCAGCTTTATTTCCCCTTTCATCCTGCCACAAAGAAAGAGAGCATTGTTGTGATCTCCCTGAGTCCTGGTTCTAGAGATCATGACCCCCCTCAGGTTGAGATCCCATGCCCGAAAAACCTCTTGACAATTTTAATGAAAATCAATGCAGTGGGGAGAAGAGATTCTGGGTGTGTCCGTTTGTGAGTCCCACATATAGGGAATAAAGTAGAGAAAAATGGAGAAAATGGAAAGAGCAGAGAGGAAATTATCAATATTGTACACTTGTTGTTCACTATTGCTCATCAGCTTCTGATAGGGTTACCATACGTCCGGATTTTCCTGGACATGTCCAGCTTTTTGGGCTCCAAATCCCCGTCCGGGGGGAAATCCCAAAAAGCCGGACATGTCCGGGAAAATTGGGACATGCGGGGCCGGCGGTGCTGGGCCGGGGGCCGGCGGTGCCGAGCCGGAGCCGGGGGCCGGTGGTGCCGAGCTGGGGGCCGGGCCGGGGGCTGGGCCGGGGGTGCCGAGCTGGGGGCCGGGCCGGGGACCAGGCCGGCGGTGCCGAGCTGGGGGCCGGGCCGGCGGTGCGGTGCCAGGCTGGGGTCCTGGCCGGCGGTGCCGAGCTGGGGGCCGGGGTCCGGGCCGGCGGTGCCGAGCCGGGGGCCGGGGGGTGCTGAGCCGGGGGCCGGGCCGGGGACCGGCAGTGCTGGGCGGGCCGGGGGCCGGGCCAGGGACCGGCAGTGCTGGGCGGGCCGGGGGTGCTCGGCCGGGGGCTGGCCTGGGGCCGGCACCCCAGAGCCCGAGCCGACCCAGGCTGGAGACGCCGGGGGGGCCAGACTGGGCCGCGCCTCCTCCCCCCACACCCTCCTTACCTGCTTCAGGCTTCCCGCGAATCAAATGTTCGCGGGAAGCAGGGGAGGGGGCGGAGTTGGGGCGGGGACTTTGGGGAAGGGGCGGAGGCGGGGCTGGGGGCGGGGCTGGGGGCGGGGCCGGGGCCCCGTGGAGTGTCCTCCTTTTGGAGGCTCAAAATATGGTAACCCTAGCTTCTGAGAGCTGCCATAAGTCTACATTGATTTTCTTGATCTAGAAATGGAATTCCTAACGGTCAACAACCCTAATGCTAGACTATTATATTTTGGATAAAATTGCATGCTCTTTTCATATACACACAATAGAGATCAACAGAAGATATATATTTTCCAAGGACCAGTCAGCCCATTCAAAGGAGTGCACTGCACGAGATAGTGCTTGAGTTTTAGGCCAGTGACTTACCCAAATGTTTCCATCCTGGTGATATGGCTTCCAGTTTCTCCCTGTATCACTATACAGCATCCGGTATTGAGTCACCCAATCAGAGCTGCTGTATCTGCCTTGCGTTGCGATAGCGCTGATTTGTTTCCTGCTCCCAAAATCCACCTGCAGCCATTGATAATGGTCACTATCTGATGGAGACCAGCCTCCAGCCCCTGTTGAGTTGAAACGAGACAATCAGATGTCTTAATCCAGGCTGCTTTTGAAGTGAAGACATTGAAAAGATGCTAGTTGCTGGGTGTAAGCAGAGAACAATATAACACTAATACAATTAAAACATATACAAAAGAAATATGATGAGACCTAAAAAAAATTGTCACCTCTTTTATATATGCCACAGGAAACTCAATTTCTTTCAAGCTGTTTCAGATTGATACTATAACCTTTTTATGATGTAGTTATATGATGTAAAGGAATACCCTACAAATGAGACTCTCTTTATAATTCCTTAATTAGAATTTATTAGTAAGTGTCAAACTTTAATTGTTAAGGGTTGACCAATTTTCCATGACGTCCTTTGTCAGAGTCAGTTGATGCAAATCAGTGACAATCTATTGATTTCTTATACGCTTTAAATGCTATTTCAAATTAAAAAAGATTATACAAATTAATTGGGAGGGAATAATAGCATGCATCTCTAATTTCCTTCCCTGCTAGTCCAGCATTTCACTGAAATGCATAGACCTCAAAGAATATCTATCAGAAGTAGTTAAAAAGGAAAGGTACTGCAGAAATGGCTCTGGTTTTGATTTGCTGGGTGTACAGGATGTCATAGAGTACATTAACTGATGCTTGAAAAATGTATTATCACTCTTTATGGGGCTATGAATTAACTTGATAGTAATATTATTAGCAATATTCTTTTCAATCACTAGACTGTGTTGAACTGTTCTTAATAAACAAGGACAATGGTGCATAGATAAAAGTGAGTGTCAAGGCATTAATGCAAGTTCTTACTCTACTAAAGCTCAAAATATTAGAGGAGAAAATAGCAGTTAGTTACACACAGGGTTATAAAAGACATTGAGATTGTGGCATAATGTGCTATACTGTGAAAGTGATGGGTTTTTGCAAAATTATATCAATAATTGTAAGTATTACATTGGGAAAAAGCAGAGAATAATTATATTTATACTCAAATGTGAGATAACTATGCAGAAAAAAATCTGCAAAGATTTAAAATGACTCCAACGAATTGTTCCAAACACATTGCTGGGATCTGGCAGGTACTATGTGATAGTGCAAAACCATTTAGTTTATCATGTGGTAACTTCTATTACTTTTTTCCATTGGTAGGACTAAATTTACACCCCAGTCCTTCTAGGCAGCCCCTAGGTTGCCTTCTGATCAATCAGCTGGCTTTATTAAATAAAGCAAACAAACCCCACCAACACAACTACAAAGAACTATGGTCACATACGCATATAGGCAAGATGGTTTTCCACGGGAATCAAAGCCAAAACAGCAGTACCACAGGGCAACTACCAGCGAGAGCCTTTAATTTGGAGAAAGGAGGCAGTTGTATAGTCACTGAGACCAACCAATGGTGGAAGTCAAAGTCACACAGACTTGGCCTTTTTCAGCATATGCCCACTTAGTACATACTGCTTCATTTTCTGTCTCTAAATTGTTGAGATGGTGATTCCATCATTTCACACAAGAAATGGGTGCCTTTTGATACTATATTAACTGTAAAAAGAACAGGAATACTTGTGGCACCTTAGAGACTCCACAAGTACTCCTGTTCTTTTTGCGGATACAGACTAACATGGCTGCTACTCTGAAACTTACATTAACTGTAGTGATCTAGTATTATAGTGATGTAGTGAACTGTGTGTATATGGCTGTGATCCTAAGAGCACCACAGCACCAGCAGGCACGCTGTTGTCATAATACCGAAAAGGTGGCATGCAATATACCATTGGAAAACTAATAACTCACTGATCATTAATATTCTTGCTTGATATATGTATGGTAAACCCATAAAGGACTTTATACGTACTGGGAATATGGTCTTAAAAGGTACTTGGCAAGCAGTGTCTAAGCCATGCCTGACAAAGAATGTGGTTCTGCCTGCTTGAGTGTGTGTCTGATGTAAATTAAGCAAGGTGTAACCAAAGACAAAGGAAAGCAAGTGGGGAAAGAGGGCTACTTATCAATCTTGGCAGGGGCTGCCGACTGCATGCCCAGAAAGCCTTCCCGTCTCTTGAAGCAGGGTCAAAGAACTTCAGGAAGAAATAAGCAAAGAGAAAGAGCCATTTTGGCTTCTATCACTTGAGGCACTAAAGGGTCCAGAGCTCTTGAAATCACAGAACGATGGATCCTTCAGCCAACGGGGGTGGTCGTGGTGTCTCTGAGTATAGGTGAAAAACCTGCTTATGCAAAGGCTAACTTGCTGAAATCAAGTTTTAGTCTTTTTAGAAGTATATTTTTTTACTTTTATTTGCTTGTGATCCTTTCTATCTTTATTCCTTAACCTTGGTATCACTTAATCCTATTAATTTTTGTTTAATATATTTGTTTTACTTTTACCATAAACCACTTCAGTGCTTGTTTAAAATAGAGTGTTTGTTAACCCCACGTAAGGTAATAAACTACTGGGTACTGTCTCTTTGAGGGAGCTTAATTTCTGTAAGTGTTCAGTGAGAGAGTTGGACACTACAGGACAAATGGTTGTGGGGAAATTCGAGATTGCTGGGGTCACCTTTCAAAAAGGAACTTGCACCTAGAGTTGCAGGGCAGGTGTTGACACAACCTCTTCCAGGTCTGGGTTGAACCTGAAAGCACCACAATGGGTTGAAATTTTGAATTTTTCAAAAGGTGTTATAGATTAACACCACCATGACCAGGGGGTTAGTTTAGTGCTCATTTACATGCATAGTATAATGTGGGAATTTAAAGTAATTATTAAAAGCATCTGTGGTGATATTTATTCACACACACATACACAATCAGATTTACTAGACTTTTCACAGAAAAATGAATAAGGCAGGACAAAACAGAATATACCCCCTTTATTTCTCCTTTTCACTGGTTTTGAGTGACTAGGTACATTCATTTGTGAATCTAGTAGATTAGCCCTTCCAGTCAATCAATGCCAATAGCCCCTTCCATGTTGGTATATCTGAAGCTGATGGCACACAATGATAAAAAGGTGTCCATGTGAAGGTACTCTGACCACTATCTTCCTGACCCACTATAGACAGGGTGTGAGGAGCATAAATGGTACTAAATGGATGCCCTTTAAACCAGTTGCAGTCTTTAAATCAGAGTATAAAAGTATACAGAAGTTTCACAGCAGATGAAATCTGATTGGTTTCTATTATTTCTTTTCCTTTTTAATTTTTTAAATTGTATTTAGCATTTATGGAATGTTTAGGATTGAACTCTCTGGAAACTCAATCTTTTTGTCCATAGAGCAGTACAATATAGAGAGGAACAACAATGAAATTTCCCCCACAATAGCCCTACAATGAACTATTTCTGAAGTGCACAATGGCACAAGGTACTACAAGGTATTACACATTATTTAGATTGTAAATATATATTTGTATATATATTATATATAAGTCGGGGTAATAGCACCACCTAGTGTTAAGGTAGTATTGCCTGACCTATGGGTTGTGTACTAATTATATTGATTATTTAAGAATTCCCAGTTAACAATCTGAGGTTGGATAGGTTCTTGTCGCAAGATCAGGCCCAATATTATTAGAATTACTGTTCAACTAGGAACCTCGATGTACACGATTACAAACACTCACACTTAAGAAAAAAATTCTGTATTTGTAATAGTTTTATTAATACAGTTAGCAAAGTTAGAAACACTGCAACCCACCAAGATAGTTAGAGATATTTCAGAATGTGCATCCATATACTCACACCATCCCTTGCCTAACAACCTGAAGTGTTAGTCATTATCTTCTTCATCATCATCTTCCTCGTCACCATCAACAGTGGTCATCATCCGAATGTCTCCCAATAGCTACATCTCCCAAGGCACACAGGCTGGGATTCAGTTTTTATAATGTTTTCTACTGAGACCATTATGTCTAATGCATATTAAGTAGGAGTTTCATCCCCTTTTCTTTATTTGTATTTCTTCAAACTACTAAAATTGGGGAGCCCTTTTCCCATAGGTTACTCGTCCATTTACCTCAAGCTTATTAGCATATATAACAATCTGTTATAATAGTATTCTTGTGGACAGACATCTGCTGATGTTCCTAACTTTAAAATATCCAAAACTGGTATAAACTAGCTGTGACATTGGCAAATCAGGTGCCAGGTCTTGCCAAGGCTTTAGGCCTAAGCTGAGCACTGACAAATTCATTGCTAAAAACCTGTCTGGTTCACCTACGTATTAGTATGGTTAAGATGGGTGTTGAACATACAACAATGCATTTAGTGTTCAGAATTTATTAAATGCTTTTTAAGTTGCTGCATGCATTAATCTCACTTACAATATCTTTATCACACGCTATAAGGTAATGATAAAGTTTTTGCTTTATAAGTGTAAAAAATGTTTGCTCTGAAACTGAAACTGTCAGGAGGGATTGCTTCCTGCTCATCAAGAAGGCTATCCAAACTAAATGGAGAGTCTAAGTGCAAAAAGGGCTCATCCCATCAGCCTGAATTCTGAAAGAAGAAAATAAAAATAACTGAGAAGAAATTTTTTCTCCCTTTTTTGCTGTTTGGACTCTCACAGGGCTAGAGCTATGAAACAAAAGCAGAGATCCCCAGGATCGACCTGGGTTAATCCTAAAAGACGTTCAGAGCTGACACACTACTACAACTCTGTCACCTTTAAAACTCATTTGTGTGTCCTTGCCTGCTTTAACCTTGTAATAACTCTCATTTCCTTCTTAGTTAACAAATCTTTAGTTTATTTATTACAGGCTTGGCTACAAGCGTTATCTTTGGTCAGAGATCTAAGGTACAAATTGACCTGAGGTAAGTAACTGGTCTCTTGGAACTAGAAGCAACCTGAATCTTTTGTGATCTTGGGTGTATAGCAACCAACTATCGCTAAACTCAGCTTGCTTGTGTGGCAGGATAGACTGGAATGTCCAGGAGCCTGTCTGTGACTCCATGGTAAGACTGTGTTTTAGGAGTTCACACTTGTAACTGCATTGATGGAATCTAGTTATAGAACACACAACCAGTTTGGAGTCTCTGCCTGCTTCTTGACAGTCTGCCCTGAGACTGGCACTCACGGCCATGAACTACTCCAGACAGCGTGACACTAGCTTTCTGTGATTACCGGTCAGCATTCTATCTTGTGATAACTAGGAGTAACCCTAGATTATAAGGTAACTGCTAATGCTTTTTGTGCCTTCTGCCTCGATTCTTTTAGCTAAGCTACTGTCTTACAGGTCTTGAGGTTTGAAGGTTCATTGCATTACTGTTTTAACTTATACCGATCCTTTATCTATAGGCTATAGTAGCTTGACACTTCCCATTTTTACAAGACTCTTTTTTCAGTTGATTATAAAACTTTGCCAGACTTCAGCTAGTCAGGCTTAATTTTTCCATGGCAGGTGTCTGACTCAGAATTTTTCTAGGAAAGTTTCAGCTTCAACAGTGGAGCCATTTCTAAGAACAAGGCGGGGGGTGGGGGGGAGATATTGTTCTGCAATGTTAAAAAAAAAAACCCCTCTGGTAATCTCTTCTTTCAGAATCTATAGCAACCCCGTTTTGGAACAAGAACTTAAAATTTGGCAGAGAGTGGCCTTTCTATCAGGGATGCGCCTTTTGACGTTCCCATGAAAATCAGCCCACATTTGAGCAAGTTATAAGCCTTTGAAAAATTTAAGTTTGCACATGCTTATGAGAGGATTCGTAGAGAAGCAACTAAAATATCTGAAGATTCCATCCTCACTGCTCACATTCCATCCCCTCAGATCCTAGTGCTGACCAGAGTGTGCATGTGCTATCCAAACTGAGCAAGTGATCATTCACTATTCTGGGTATACAGAGGTGAAGCTGGACCTTCCTTGTAATTACTGCTCGAGGGCAGGGAGGGGCCAGGCACTAGAAATGAGAGCAGGAAGCCTGCCTCTCCTGTGATCTCAATGATCCTCCTGCTGATGTCCAGACAGCATGGAGGAGGAGGATGCCTGCATTGAATGTAAAGGGGACAAGAGCCAGATCTGAGAGGAGGAAAAGGAGATAATTAGCACAAGGAACCTGGTAAAACCAACAGGAGTGGAATGGAGAAAGAGAAATTGTGAATGGGAGTTAGGGTGGGGTGGAGTGGGACTGGCTGGGTAAGGAGACTAGGACTGAGACGAGAAGCCCGAGGAGTGGAAACTAAGGCAACGTCCACACTACAAGCTAGGGGTGTGATTCCCAGCTCGCTTAGACATGCTTGTGCTAGCTCTCATCTGAGCTAGCACACCAAAATCAGCGGTGTGGAGGCAATACTGTGCTGACTCCTCCTACCACGTGCTATCATGGCTACACTACAATTTTTAGCATGCCAGCACAGATGACAGCTAGCATGAGTATGTCTACATGAGCCCTAGGTCACAGTGGAGACATATCATAGACTGAGTAGTCAAGGAGAATGATTCTGGGACAAAGAGTCGAGGTGGGGAAGAGACAGGATAAAGTAATGGAATGTATTAAATAATACTAAGGGTACATCTTCACTACCCGCCGTATCGGCGGGTAGCAATCGATTTATCCGGGATCTATATATCGTGTCTCGTTAAGACGCGATATATCGATCCCCAACGCGCTCACCGTCGACTCCGGAACTCCACCAGAGTGAGCGGCGGTAGCGCAGTCGACGGGGGAGCCGCGGCCGTCGATCCCGCGCCGTGTGGACCCCAGGTAATTCGATCCAAGATACTTCGACTTCAGCTACGCTAATCGCGTAGCTGAAGTTGCATATCTTGGATCGATCCCCCTCCCCACAGTGTAGACCAGCCCTAAGTACTCCATAAAATCAGGTCCTAGGAATCTTAAATCAGACACCCAAAGTTATTGGAAACTTTTGACCTCTATCTTTTTGTGACTCAGTTCTGCATCTTTCAAAAGAGGATAATTAATACCACCCTGTCATCTCACACGGTGTTGAAAATATACATTAATATTTGTGAAGCACTCACTTCCTGTAGTGACGAATCCTATGAGGAAATTAATAATTCTGTATTCAGTACAGGAGTTGAATAATGTGCTGTGAATAAGGCCACCCACTGAACTAAGAGGATAAAACCAAATATTGAATTAACTATATAAAAGAAGGGTTCCATGGAAAAATTAATATATGATCTTGTAGTAAAAGACTGCATCATAATGAACATACTCCAGGGGACAGAATTAAGGTTGCACTGACAACCTTAATTTTGGCATTTCTTAACTTTGAAGTGCTTGATTTAGCAAACTTAATATTTTTTTTTTAAATATATAGATATTCTATAATTTAAGAAATAGTATGTGATTAAAGACTCAAAGATGAAAGTTAATGATGCACATATGACCGTAAGTTTTGCAGTTTTTATATAAAAAGTACCAGTATATAAAAGCTACTATGAAGCAAATTACTGACATAAATCTGTAAAACTGATGTCCTTCCAACAACATAATTGTACGTCTCATACGCTGTAATGTAACTGAAGTTACTTTTCATACACGCGTGTTTACTGTAACTGTAGTATAGTTAAAGAAGAAGATTTTATGGTAAGTACATATATCAGAAGGAAACCTAACTACAGTCTCATTACATTCCTACTACAATGGGACAAAGTTTTATCGCAGTCACATTGGTATTACTGAGATCAGAATTTGGCCTGGTGCAGCTAACAGACCTTTTGGTGACCCGCAAACTGTAGCTAGCTTTTGGAATCTTTTCACCCAAAAAAGCAATTGAAAAGATTTTGAAAATTTTGAACGACACTTGATTTTCCCTTCTTTAATCTGAGGTGACACCACCAGCTCACTTCAAACCTGCCAAAATTGCTATCACATGTTAACAGCTCAATTAGCAATACCAGACTGGGTCCAATGTGAGCTGATGACCTAGAGGGGAATGGTGTTGCAAGCCAGAACCTGTAACTTGACCTACTCAACTCATTTCTAACAAGGTAGAGGCAATAAAGGATTTGTAGTCAACAATGTTCTAGCAAAAGTTTATGTCCCAATTTTGCAGCACACTATTGTTTAGGATGTGCCCTTATCTTTCTCCACAAACAATAAAGGGAGAATGGAAGTTGTTTCAGTAGGAAAGGGAAGTGAAAGTCACCGGGCAAAGGGATGAACATATTTGATATTGCTACATATGCTGCTTAGCAGAGCAGCTTGTTAAGGAAATGGTGATCAGCCCCAAAGGGAAGGCAGGTGTTAGACCTTCACCAGAAACACACTGTTAAGATCAATTAAAAGTTTCCTGTTACTATTTGATCTATCAAGCAGTGTAATTTGGAGGAGTTGATTACTTTGTTTATTTGGCTTGTGAAATCTGTAACCTCTATTGATCCAAGGATTAAGGTTTTTTTTTTTTTTTTTTTTTA
The DNA here is from genome assembly GCF_028017835.1 of Emys orbicularis. Lineage (NCBI taxonomy): Eukaryota > Metazoa > Chordata > Testudines > Emydidae > Emys > Emys orbicularis. The sequence goes on from NC_088684.1 coordinate 196,935,254, forward strand.
ACCAAGTACACACTCTGGAATAAATTGTGAGAATGTTGGATTAAAGTTGTCCCCCCGCAACCCCCCATGTGAGCCTCACTGGGGCCTCAATTCAACAAATCAAAGCATATGATGAAGTCCATGCTCATTCAGCAAAGCACCAAAGAATTTGCTTAACTTTAAGCATGTGTGTAAATTGTATTAAAGTTCATGTGATTTATGCATGTGCTTTGAGTTCAGCATGTGCTTACGCATTTTGATGGATGGGAACTGTTTGCTGCATTGGGGCCTGGAGGAATAGTCTGATATTGCACAGGCAGGAGGAGGGGTTGTTAACATGCAGAAATATCTTACAACATTTCTCCCTTCCTAGAGTGGTGGAAAACTTTGAGTACAAAACTGATGTCTGCATTATGCTTATGCTGGAATTCTGTGCATTTTTTAAATCTAATATGAGAGTGTGGTGAATTACCCTTCGTGAAAAACTGATGTGGCTAGGATATTGGAAGTGTGGAAGTTGGAAAAAGTGCAGACATTTTAGTCTTCCAGGAAGAGCAAGAGTCAGGCTAACTCTTCTATTTAATAACGTGAGACTTGAAGGCAGGGCCTAGGCGGGTGAATAGCAAGAAAGCAAATGGGAACAAACTGTAAAAGATACTGTTTTGACCTTGTGTTAAATAAGAATGGAATGTAGACTGTGGCAGAAATTAATTAAAAAAATGAAATATTAAAAAAAATGTATAACAAAATGCAGCTGTTGCTCATTATTGTATGTAATTCAAGGTATAAAAGCTTGCCTAATTGTTTATCTAACGGAGACCTGCCCATGTGTACTCTCCCGTGCATATTGCAATTGCTTGAAATAAAGCTGCCTCTGGCTTGTTGCTCCCAACTCAGAGTGAGGACTTTGTTTTCCTCCACAGAAGTTATCAGTAAGAATTAGTTTGTATTGAAACTGATGGTGAACATAACTATTTTATTAATTCCATTCATGGTGTTCTTAGCACTTTGTTATAAACTGTTTAATTTTTTTTAGTTATTGTTTATATCTTGCATTTTACGGTATGCATTCTTTGCATTTTTTAAAAAATATGGTGGAAACCAGACATCAACTATATTTTTGATGGTAAGCAATTAATTTTTATTTTATATAGAGCATATAATGTAAAATGTCACAAATTGCTTCATAGACTATGAAAGCAATGCAAGTGAGTTACACACGGTTAGAAGGCATTAAAACTACATAGCAATTAAAAGAAAGTAAATATATTGAGGTAAAATGGGCTCACTTCATTAAAGAGACAATGGGGAGATTTGTGTGTGTGTGTATATATATATGTATGTCTGAATGGTAACACATAAAATCACAGACAATATCTTGTTTCCCAATTTTATTTTTATGCTATTCCAGAATAAAATGTGATACACATTTTCCTACTCACCCAAGAGGCAGTGACATTGACTAACAGAATAATTAATAACTTGGGCCAGATTATCCTACCCTAACTCATGCTGGCTAGGAATTTACATCACAAGCAGTCCTCATTAACTTTAGCTAGAGTCAGGATGCCAGAATCTGGCCCTCTGATAACAAATAAAAGAGAACCATTAGTTTAGCAGTAGGAAGCCAGCACTGAGAGCTGAACATAGCAGGCCCTTACAAGCGCACAAAGAGTGTGCATGCACAGGAAGCCTCCCTCCTACCAACTGCCTGACCCACATAATGGCAGCCACAAATGTAGTCCCTTAATTAGTGTGAGCAGTCTCCGCTGCAATGAAGCACACTAATACTTAACAGAAGCAAGCACACAAGTTTATATCCCAGCCACTGAGGCAATTGGTTGGATCCTTCTGTCTCCTCATTGCTTTCAACTCTCCCCAACTCAGGGGTACTGAACAGATAAAAAGAGGAAAAATGTGAGGAATGCAGAATTGCACAGAAAAGCATCAACCAACCCCCAGAATTGTGAAAGTTTAAGGATGTTCAAGAACCCCACACATTATCCATGCTTTCTCACTATGTTTATATCAAATATGTGGGGGAGGGGAAATCCATTTCACAATTCTCTAGGAAGAGATGAAGAATATGCCCATACATTTTCTTTTTTTAATTATTAAATTGTTTTCCTCAATCTCAGCAATGACATGAACAACTTTTTTTCAGTGCCTTCAGGGTTACAGAACTGACAATTTGTTCCATTAAGACACTGAACAAGCAAATAATATTACAAAGAAACATGCACGGGTCTTTCAACCAGTGAGAGAAACCAGGACAGACTCCTATTATAACTACATCCCATATAAAGGGATGTAGTTATAAAAGGGAAATTATATTTTTCCTCTACAAATGCAAACTGTAATAAGGGTGAGCACCAGTTCACAAGTCAATTTATGAATCCATTTTAAGTGCAATGGGTTTGGGGCAGGTGGTAAAAGTGGAGAGAAACAAAAGGATTCAGATATACTTCTGATTAAACAAAACAAAAACCTCAAAATGTAGAGTAATTTAATGTTCACAAAGCTGAAACTCAGCATACACATTCTCTCTCATTATTATTTTTATTATGGTGGCACTTAGAAGCGCTAGACCAGGACCCCATTGTGCTAGGTGCTGTACAAACACAGAACAAAAATATGGCCCCTCCATCCCTAGCGGCTTACAATCTAAGTACAAGACAAGAGATGAGAGGTGGCTGCAGACAGAGAGATGGGGAAGTGAATGAAACAATGAAATGATGCTGGTCAGCATGATAGGCAGTGGTCTCATCACCACCATTGCTTTCTGTGATTATATTGGGATGCAAAGAGGTGACATTTTCATACCAAAGGCTGCAACTTTTAATCAGAATATATTGCAACATGAGACATTCGAAAAATCCAACAATCACTTTATGGGTGTTCAGTTATTACTGTGATTAGTGCAATAAGGGACGACCTATGCATTGTTCTGCAATGCCTTATTTTCAAAACAGGATACAGAAAGTTTGTTCTCTTTCTTCTCCAGACTGACATACAATAAAAGGGCTTATCACTGAAAAATATATATAATTAAGTACAAAATATTCAGAACATCAAAATGCTGAGAATGTAAGCATTTTCATATTATGTACATTTCAAACGGGTCTCTTTTCATGACTTTTTCACTGAAATGGAGCCACACTGGTAAAAATGGGCACTTTTCAGTGTCACTGCAAGGCTGTATGAAGTTCTGGGATTTTAAATGTTTTCAGTTTACCATTTTTCATATTATGGATAAAAATCACAAATGATTTCATGCAGGTAACATCTTAGACTGTTTTTGGAGTGTATTTATCTCCTTTCATTGGATTTTTTCATGTGATTACTTACTTGGGAGGGGGACAATAAAAAAATGGCACATCCTTATATGTTATGCAGAAGATAGTACAGTATTCCAAGGATGGGAGGAAGGATCTCCCAAATAAACTCAAATTGGGATTCTGTTTGAAGTCAATTGGGGTTAAAGTCCTATTTTGGTTATGCAGACAAAATTCAAGCTCTGAAATTATCTCAAAACAGGCTTTTTGTGCACTAGGTGTAAACAAAGAGACTTGTGGTGTTAACACGGGTTGAATATACTTTCATTTGGTACATTACTGCCAAGAAGATTATAATAAGAAAGGCTGGATTGCTACAGATACACAAACTCCCATGCACATTTAACCCTTAGATTCGCAGTAATTTTAACCCAACATCAAGGGTTCCCACTTGGGAAAGGATATATTATCTGTATATAACACGATGTCCCTGGGCACATCAGAGGCAGCGATTGAAATCAAGTCCTCCAGATCTGATAGCATGAGGCTCTACTGCCTATATTAGCATAGGTTATACTTTGCCTTGAGGAATGTCATCCTGAGCTTCAGAGGTCTGTCACAGCTTACATCCTCAAATGCACCACCATTTGGTAATGCAGAGCTCTTGTATGAATGTCGGAACTGCCTGGGACTTGTGAATTTGAAAGCATGAGCCTCAATTTAGTTTAACAATGAGAAGGTTAAGGAGTGACTTGATTACAGTCTATAAGTATCTACACAGGGAACAAATATTTAATAATGGGCTCTTAACTCTAGCTGAGAAAGAAATAACGTGATCCAGTGGCTGACAGCTGAAACTGGACAAATTCAGACTGGAAATAAAGTATAATTTTTTAATGCTGAGAATAATTAACCATTGGAAAAAATTTAAATCAACAATTTTTAAATCAAGATTGGATTTTTTCCCCCTAAAAGTTCTGCTCTAGGATATATTTTCGGGGACTTCTATGGCCCATATTATACAGAAGGGCAGACTAGATGATCACACTGGACCCTTCAGGCATTGGAATCTAAGTGGATAAAGAGCCACACTATGTTAGCATAGGTTAAATATACACATATATAACTTTACCAACCATTTAAATACACCAAACCATTTTATATAGCAGGTGAAGTTCATGCCTTCAATCTTGTTAATAGGTATCCAATATGGGTTTGGGGTAGGAACAGAAATAAAATCAGCATTATCCAGTACACAAGAGGAAGAGGAGAGACTATTATGGAAAAACAGTCAATATATTTTGGAACAATTATCTCAATTTCTCTCCACATTCAGATAACTCCCAAACATCAAGTTGAAGTCCATTGCTAAGTACACAGCTGATATATTATGTGTCAACAAAAATGTTATGAACTATTTTCCTTATTTCCCCACATCAAAGTAAATACCAAATAAATCCCAAAGTAAATCCACATCTCAATACTTGTCACTTCATATATAAAATGAAGGAAATACTATATATAAGGCCTTTTTTTTTTTTTGGCTGAATTCCCAAGAAACTCAGAGGATCAAAAAAGTAACACAGCCTTTTTAAGACACTTTGCTGATAATGAATACCTGCATTCCAATGTTTCTCAAGATACACTCCTGGATGCCTAAATGCTTTCCATTAAAATAAGAACACTTTGCATTTCAATAGCACTCCCCAAATTGCTCCAAGAACTTCATAAACATTAATAAAGTAAGGACTTGTCTACACTACAGAGTTTTGTCCACAAAACTTATGTCAACACTCAAAAATCACTATAATAAAAATTGGTATTTCATGTTCACACTCACTCCTCTTGGCAGAGCATGTTCACAGTTGGGGCACTACCATTGACAGTATAAGCAATGCACTGTGGGTACCTATCCCACAGTCCAGCTCAACACCTTCTACTGCTAGGTGTTGTGAGAAGGCAGAGCGGATCACAGCACATCTTGGGACCAGGCTCAATGTCCTGTGATGCATTGCTTTCTGTCCCAGCATTCCATGGGCTTCCGGCTTTCTTTTGCAGCATTTTTCAATAGCCCAGCTTTGCTGTGCATCCCAGCATCCTTGTGAGAAGGGATGGATCCTGCACTGCTCTCCTATACTCTGATAACTATCACGAAGACATTGCAGGTGGCAGTGCAGTTAATCGTGAAGTTCCTAACTGAAGAAGACTCCCAGTCGCCTGACATGCTATGTGATATGGATAGGAGCAACTTTAGATTGCTTTTGGCATTCACAGAACAGCTGCAGAGGGTGGACCATCACTTTTAGGATCAGGAAACAAGCACTGAATGGGAGGATCGTATCATCATGCAGGCATAGGATGATGAGCAGTGGCTACAGAACTTTTGGACGCGGAAAGACACCTTCCTGGAACTGTGTGCGGAGTTCACCCCAGCACTGCTGCGCAAGGACACCAGAATGAGAGCTACCATATTGGTAGAGAAGTGTGTGGCAATTGCTGTGTGGGAGATAGCGACTCCAGACTGCTACCAGTCAGTCATGAATCAATTTGGAGTCGCGACATCGATCCTTCGGGCTGCATTAATGTAAGTGTGCAGGGCAATTAATTGCATCCTGCTACGAAGGACTGTGACTCTGGGAAATGTGCGTGAAATAGCAGATGGCTTTGCAGTAATGGGTTTCCCTAACTGTGGCGGAGCAATAGATTGCACACATATTCCAATTTTGGTGCCAGACCACCTTGAGATGGAGTACATCAATACAAAGGGATAATTCTCCATGGTGTTGCAGGTGCTTGTGGATCACAGTGGGCATTTCACTAACATCAACGCAGGGTGTTGCAGGAAGGTGCATGATGCACACATCTTCAGGAACTCTGGCCTGTATAGAAAGCTACAAGCGGGGACTTTCTTTCCAGACCAGAAGATTACAGCGGGGGATATTGAAATGCCCATAGTGATCCTGGGAGACCCAGTATACCCCTTACAGCCATGGCTGGTAAAACCTTATACAGGAAACCTAGGAAGCAGTAAGGAGTGGTTCAACAACAGGCTGAGTAGGTGCTGGATGACAGTGGAATGTGCCTTTGGCAGACTAAAGGTGCTCTGGCGATGCCTTTATGGCATGTTAGACATCAGTGAGGATATAATTACGATGGTCATAGCTGCGTGTTGTACATTGAATAATCTTTGTGTAGCAAAGGGTGAAAGGTTTGCTCAGGGGTGGAGTGTTGAGGCAGACCCCTTGATCTTGAGCAGCCAGATACCAGGCCTATCAGAGGAGCCCAGAGGGGGGCAATTCGAATAAGGGAGGCTTTGAGGCAACACTTTGAAAAGGAGAACCAGTAATGTATATCTCCATGATTTGTGCTGCAATGGCAATGTTACATTACATGTAGTTTTTCTAGGAAGCAATGGTGACAGTTGGGGCCTTACATTCCAATAAGCAAATGATTAAACTGCCTGTGCATATATTGGTAGTGCCTGCTATCTCCATTTGGCTGAACTGAAATAAACATGAGTTACCATTCAAAAACTTTGCTTTTATTGCACAAGAAACAACACACACAAAGATGCTTGGTGGAAACAGAGGTGCCAGGGAAGGGCAGACTTTCAGAGCTGTTATTTTGAAAGTTGTCCGAGGAGGTGGAGTGAAGGGGAAACAGAAAGGACTATGCGGACAGAGTTTGCGGGGCATGAAAAAGAGTTCTGAATGTGCTGCAGAGCATCTGCTCAGTCTGCAGCATTATTAAGCACTTCAGCATCTGCATTTGCTCCTCTATCACTTTAATCATCCATTCAGTAGCATCATTAAACTCCTGATTTTCTTTTCTGTCCTGCCTTTCGGCTTCCCTCCACTCCTTGCGTTCCATTTTCTCTGCATTGGAGAAGGGCAGTAACTCCTGGAACACGTCTTCTTTGCTCTGTCTTGGGTGCCTTCTTATCTGGTGGAGATGCTCAGCCGGTATGTATGGGGTGTTCCTGAAGGCCACATCTGCTGAAGCAGAAGGAACAATGCACAGAAGCATGATTGTTAAATTCACGCACAGCATTGAAACATTTCAATAAAATACACCTATTGTAACATAACAATCACTTTCTCACTGACCCTTGGCAAGCACACATCTCTGCGAACACCCAAAGCATGGAGAGTGTTGGCTGGGAGTGGGGTGGGGTGGGGGGGGTTCTACACAGGGAAAAGAGCACTCTGCAAGTGTTGTGGTGCAGCCAATTAGGGGGAAAATGCTAAAACTCCCACACTTTTCCACAGGCAGGGGTCATTGTAGCAGATCTCTCTGCTGAGTGTAAGCGGGGAAGTGAGGGTACATCTACTACACGCTTGTGGCTTCCGCCCTGGTCCCTATGCTGCTCGCCTGTGTGTCGCTTTGGTCCCTGAACAAGTGATTGCCGAATGGCACAGGAAAGTTTCCTACAATATGGGAAGGAACAAAGCAGCTCTGCCAAGGAACCTTCAGCAGAGGATTTCCAAGTACCTCCTGGAAACTTTCCTGGAGATCTCTCTGGAGGATTCCGGTGAAATCTCGGTGTGCATCAATACCCTGTTCTGCTGTACAGATTAGCTACACAGGGAAATGTCCAGCACAGAGAAACACAACCATCCTTGTACATTTCTATACCCTGAACCCAACTCCACACTACACAAACCACAGCCACTTACCAGGTGTCTCCTCTCCTGCTTTTTGCTCACTGAAGAGCAACTGCTGAGACTAGCCAGTGCCTGGCTGCCTGTCCCACCGGGCAACCCAGCCAGAAGCTCCACATCATCATCTAACTCCACCTCTTCATCAATGACTTTGTCCTCTGGGTTAGGTATCCATGGGGCTCTTGGCGGAGGAGGTGGAGGTGAAGTCGACATCAAGGATAGCATCCAGCTCCTTATAGAACCAACAAGTCTTAGCTGAAGTACCGGAGTGACGATTTGCCTCCCTTGCCTTATGGTATGTCTGCCTCAGCTCCTTTATCTTCGCTCTGCACTGCAGTGTGTCCTGATCATAGCCCTTTTCTCACAAGCCTCGAGAAATCTGCCCATAGGTATCAAAATTCCTACGGCTCAAGCGCAGCTGGGACTGTACAGCCTCCTCTCCCTATATACTGAGCAGATCCAGCAGCTCCGCAGTGGTCCAAGAGGGAAAGCGTTTGCTGTGATAACCCGCCATAGTCACCTGGGAAGATGTGATGAGACCTCTCCACGCCGAGCAAACAGGACAAATTCCTGGGGCTTCTAAGGGGGAGGGGTGGATGGTTGTTTACCTGGCTGCAGGGCAATGGAGTTCAAACTGCTGACCAGAGTGGTCACGACGGGCATTGTGGGACATCTCCTGGAGGCCAATTAAAGCGACAAAAATCAAGTGTCGTGTCTACACTGGCACTTTGTTGACAAAAATTTTGCAAAAAAGCCTTGTCTCTCTCATTGGCATGATTTTATTTTGTCGCCAAAACGACATTTTTGCCGCAAAAAATTGCATCGCAGTGTGTACACATTCACTCTTTTGTCGACAAAACTTTGTAGTGTAGACAAGGCCTTAGCCTCACACCACCATTGTGTGGAAGGAATTTTTCTAGCCACTTTACCACTGGGAAACTGAGGCACTTAGAATTTAAACAATTAAACCATGGTGACAAGGTAAATCTAGCAAAATGGGAAACAGAACCAGACTCTCAGGTCTATTGCTTAATCCTTGGACATGTCATGAAATCTATGAAAAATCAATACTTTGGGGAGTTTCTGAAGAATCCTAAGCAATGCAATTAAATTAGCTGCCTGTGAAATAGTGATGGGCAAACGCAGTAAATATTTGAGTTCACGTTTGTGTAGGCACCTAGAGAAGTTAAGATTCTTAACTGAACTATCACATGCTATTCAGCTTGCAAAACTGAACTTGCAAGAAGGGGTTTTCATGTATTTTCAGGTGCATACTGCTTCTGCTCATGCAGGAAATTCCACAGAAACAGCTCTCTCATATAGTGTTTTGACATATTCACCTTCATTCATAATTGGAACCAGAAAAATGAAATTTGCACTAGAAGAATCAACTTATGTGTTATTAGAACTGGTTTGTCCCTCACTAGTTTAAATACAATAGAAAATTTTACTGACCTTTCAGTAAGATCTGATAATTTTGAGTGAGGGCTTTCGCCTGTGCTCATTCAGGTCATTGGATCTTTGTCACTGATTTGAATAGGAACAGGAGCAGGCCCTTAATCAGAACTAACATCAGAAACAAATTAGGTAGACCAACAGCATTATTATTTGAAATTAATTGTGGCCTTGATTCTGGGGTTCAGTTTTGTGAAGACCATTTAAAAAAAATCTCTGCTGAGAGGTCAGTGATATGGTTCTTTGCTGGCCAAGTTAGTTTCATCATTAGCTTGTGCTCCCTGTCTGTTTGTTGTATCCATCTGTTGTTTTAACTTATATTTAGATTGTAAACGCCTCAGGGCAATGGCTTTTTTATTATGTGTTTGTACAGCACCTACCACAATCCTATGTGTACTGCAGTAGTACAAATATTAAAGCTAATATTTTGCAAGAATAATATGTGCATGTACAAAAATTCAATATTCAATTGCATATGCATTTCTCTCTACCCAGTTTAGAAACTTAGTCATACTGGATAGTTTATTTCAAAAAAGGAATTTTCAAACAGTTTTTTTAATACCTCCCCAGCAATATTTCAGCCCTTCCATTCAGTAAATGGAGCTGTTGTTTTCCCCTCAGTGGGTGCTGATATTTTTCTTTTTTTTTTTAATTTCTGGTACATATACATTTCTACAATCAATCCAAAGAGGAGATGTAACTCAGAAAGAAGGAAACAACTGGCAACAGGAAAAGAGTAAGGCTAGGTCTACACTACAGCGGGGGTCCGACCTAAGATACGCAACTTCAGCTACGTGAATACCGTAGCTGAAGTTGCATATTTTAGGTCGGCTTACCTGGCGGTGAGGACGGGGGAAAGTCGACCGCTGCCGCGCTGCCGCCGACTCCGCTGCCGCCTCTTGCCGTGGTGGATTTCTGGAGTCGACGGCAGAGCGATCAGGGATCGATTTTACCGCGTCTTCACTAGACGCGGTAAGTCGATCCCCGATAGACCGATTGCTACCCGCCGGATCGGCGGGTAGTGAAGACAAAGCCTAAGAAAGAGGAAGTGAACAAGAGGAGAGATGGTGGATGGGGTAGTGTGTGTGAATGAAGAACATGAAAAATGAAAGTATACAACCTGAACAGGTTTACAGTGTGTAAGCAGGGAATGAATTCTTCCCTGACAGCTAGCTGGGAGCGGGAGAGACTTTGGGTGTGTTTATGTAACTATAGTTTGCTCCTGCTCTGCTTAGATATCCAGCAAATAGAGCAGTGTTTTGCTCAAAGTAATCAACTGTGGCTGGTGTTGGGTTACAAATCACTTTAGTACTGAATGCAGGGGTAGTGAAATGCTGTTATCAAAATGTTGTAATTATTGTAGGAATACAGGGAAGCAGGACTGTGCTTAACTTGTCCCAAATAAGGGGGTCACCTTCAGCTGAAAGGACTTCATTAAACCAGGGGCTTGAAAGTCAGAGCCCTGAGAAAGAAAGAGGGGTAGGGACAGATGTTCTAGACTGGAGGTATGTGGACTCTCCCTAGGAGTCCCCAGACTGGTTTAACCTGTTCCTCCCAATTGTTCAAATAAAGAGCTAAATAAGCTTTATTAGGAGCCTCTTTTGTTATTTTAAATGCTCAATCAGAGCTGAAATCAGTTGTGGTGGGACTGTGTTTCTGCCCAGACTGCTAAGAGCTAAAAATCACTGAAAGCTGAAATCACTTCAGATGGGGCAGTGTTTCTGTCTAGCCTGCAAAGAGCTGAAGAGACTGATGTGCAGAGGTCACAGCAGAGAGGCAGGTAGCAGCAGCAGGTGACTAAGGCTTTGTCTTCACTACCCGCCGATCCGGCGGGTAGCAATCGGTCTATCGGGGATCGACTTACCGCGTCTAGTGAAGACGCGATAAAATCGATCCCTGATCGCTCTGCCGTCGACTCCGGAAATCCACCACGGCAAGAGGCAGCAGCGGAGTCGGCGGCAGCGGTCGACTTTCCCCCGTCCTCACAGCCAGGTAAGCCGACCTAAAATACGCAACTAGCTGAAGTTGCGTATCTTAGGTCGGACCCCCGCTGTAGTGTAGACCTAGCCTGACCCTCAGCTGGCGAACAAGTGTCTGGAAGGTCACAATGAGCAGCCAGCAGGGCAGCTGGCGGAGAGGCACAGCAAGCGGCCAGCAGGACGGCTGGCGGAGAGGGGTGGCAGGCAAGTGCCCGGCAGCGGAGTGAGCAAGTTTCCTCCTTTCCTCTACCCAGGGTGGGAGGTGAACTCTGCAGATGCACCACTGAACTCTGGGTCTGCACTGACCAAGGACAGCAACTGTGAATGGGGTGCAGGGAAGGTATGGTCATGCTAAAGGATTTTTGGATTGCTGGACTTAAGAATCTTAAGGGAAAAGGACACTGCCCAACTTAGTTGGGGGTGGGTCTTTTGCTCATGCACGGCCGGTGAAGGAAGTTTCGCGCCCTAGGCAAAACTTCCACTTTGCGCCCCCCCTCCCCCAGCCCTGCGGCAGCTCCCTGCCCCCCCCCGCCCTGAGGCGCCCCCCCCCCCGCGGCAGCTCCCCCAGTTCCCTGAGGCGCCCCCCCGTGACAGCTCCCCCTCCAGGGAGCCGTGCGGCAGCTCCCCACCGCTCCGCCTCCTCCCCGAGCACGCCGCCACCACTCTAATTCTCCTCCCCTCCCAGGCTTGCGGTGCCAAACAGCTGATTGGCACCGCAAGCCTGGGAGGCGGGAGAAGTGGAGCAGCGACGGCGTGCTCAGGGAGGGGGCGTAACAGAGGTGAGCTGGGGTGGGAAGCCCTGCGGCAGCTCCCCCCCGCCCTGAGGCACCCCCGCGGCAGCTCCCCCCCCCAGCCCGGGCAGCAGCTCCTCACCTCTGCTCCGCCTCCTCCCCGAGCACGCCGCCCCCGCCGCCTCCTCCCCAAGCACGCCGCCCCCGCTCTAATTCTCCTCCCCTCCCAGGCTTGCGGCGCCAAACAGCTGATTAGCGCTGCAAGCCTGGGAGGCGGGAGAAGTGGAACAGTGACCACGCGCTCGGGGAGGGGGCGTAGGAACGCTGTAAAAAAAATTGGGGGCACCGCTTTTTGGCGCCCCCAAATCTTGGCGCCCTAGGCAACCGCCTAGTTTGCCTTAATGGTAGCACCGGCCCTGTGCTCATGGTTTATGTTTATCAACCCTGCTTGCGGTGTTTTCCCAAATTAACGCCGAGTTACTTCCTTCCTTTTATTAAACGTTTCTTTTCTACACTCAGACTCTGTGCTTTCAAGGGGGGGAAGTATTGCCTCTCAGAGGCGCCCAGGAGTAGTGTGTAATTTTCCCAGGTTACTGGGTTGGGCTCGAGCCAGTTCTGTGTTGTATCGATGGAAAGGAACCCCTAGATATTGAACCCAGCCCAGGATGCTGCTGGCTCCGCCTGCAGAAGGATTAAAAGTGTATAACAATGGATCATAGGTCACTCAAGTCAAGTGAAGACCTTGCATTATATCTCAAGACCTTTGCATAGCATTCTTTGCAATGCAGCCAAATCACAAAGTTCTTAAAACTATAACTATGCGTGATGATGTTGAACCCTTCCATCTCTTAAGGGCTGAATGTTTGGAAATGCTGTAATATTCAGGATCTGAATTGCACAGGCTGACTGGTACTAGTTAGTGTGGATTTGTTGAGCATTAACTTTCACCGATATTCCAGTCAGAATTCCTGTATGCCACATATAAAGTTGTTACTAAATTCTTCCCAACTTCCATCGTGTCACTATTGAAACAAGCTACAGAACGTTTTATATACATCTGCTGCTGTACTGTGTAATATAGTGATGGAATTATTCTATTTCTGAACTATAAAGGGAGTTTCCTGTCTTTCTACAGACTTCTTCCCTTCTCATCCTGGGCTAGAGAGCAGCAGGCGGTCTCTAAACACAAGAAGAGACCAGAAGGTGCCAGCCCTGCACTCAGTTGAAGGGAGGAGACAGAAGTCTGCAAAGAGAAGCAAACTCCACTTATTTTACAATGCTGGCCATTCAGCTAGTCCGTTAATACTAATATCTGTCAGCTCTTTCATATGCAGCAAATGATTAACTGCTAAAAGAAGGAGAACATGCTGGGAGAAACGGCATCACATTGTATCCATCCCAAATACTTGTATTATCCTTACTAGTAAAAATGATATAAGAATGGGGGGTGGGGGGGGGGGAAAGAAAGAGACAAATTCCAATTCCCCCTTTTAGAATTCACTGTTGCTAGAAATTCACCTAACATGGTGACATTAGAAGTAGAATTGTACGAACAGCAGTGTTTGGGGGGGATTGCTGGCAATTCCAAAAAACTCAAACAAACAAACAAGTTAAACTAAAAATGACATTTGCCTCAAGTTTTGCTAAAATGTTGTACAAATGGTTTGGGATCAAATGAAAACATTTGTTTAGAATTTGATGATTTTAAAAAATGACTTTTAAAAAATAAAATTAAAAGAATTTTTGAAATAAAAATTTCAGAATTTGTTTTTAAGAGTTTTTTTTTTAAATCAAACAATTTGGTGTCACTGAATCTTCAAACATATTTTGTAAAAATCCCCCCCCCCCAACTCCAAATTAGGAGATTAGCACTTTGTGTTAATTCCTAGTAGGTTAATGATTTTTGCTTGAGGTAGCAATGTGGGATTAGGTTCTCAGTGTTTCATTTATCCCATCTGTAAAATGTTGCTAATAAAATATATTACCTATTAGAAGAGTAACTAGATAATGGCCCAGATCCTGGATTCTTTTCAAACACAAATCTTTCATTAAAGTAACCGGGAGAGTTAAGTATGCAAAGAAATTCAGGATCAATTCCAGTGTTAGTGTGGACTTTTGAATGCGATATGGGCCCGATCCAAAGCCCATTGAAGTCACTGGCAGGCTTTCCATTGACTTCAATAGGCTTAAATCACACCCTACTAGTGGCATGGTTTATTGTCACCCGTGAACATCTCCTTTTCATTTTTATTAAAAAAGTACAAAACCCATTCTTATTATCCAATTTGGATTTCTTTTAAACAGAGTAATAACTCTGTTTCAACTTTCATTTTTGTTCTCTTAATAGAGTCTCAGACACTGGTGTTCTAATTTTAGCTAACTACCCCTTGTTCCTCCCAAACCCCAGAAGAAACCAGATGAGGGAAATAAAAAGGCTAAATTCGATTTTTTAAAAATTAGTTTCATTTTAATTAAAAAATTGAAAGTTAAGTGCAATTGTGAGCAGCTGAGCTAACTCAGGGGATGTTAGTTACTTGGGTATAGTCCATGAGATTTTTTTAAAGAAAAAATAATATTAAAATCATTGAATTATTAAAAATATCCAGGTGATCCCTCCAACAGTGAACTTAATTAGAATGAATTAACTGATATGGTGCGTATTTCTTAATGCCAAATACCTTCCAGTATCTTAATGGAGCTCAAACTCTGTAGAGAGCATCTGTAGAGAGGGATCAATCTGCTTTAATGAACACGGTGACATCTAAAAGGTAAAAGTGGTACAAAAAGTGCTCTCTGAGCTTTTGTAAAGCTCTGAGTTATCAGACTCAAAACAGAGGAGTCAATCCTTACTCTGAGGAGCCTCCACTGGGAAAAAACCACTTAGCAGCATTGGTTAGTTTAAAAGACATCACTTGAAACTATACTTTCCCCATATGGTCTGCTTTCTAATTACATGTGGAAACATGCAAAGAGAAACTCATTCACAACTGCATCCGAATGGAAAGTTAAACACATACTGGGAGGGCTTTAAATATACAGGGTGCATCATCTTTATTCAAGCCATCATGTAGCTCCTTCCTATCTGGAATTTCTGTGCTTCAGATAGAAAGTTGAGGGGAGGGGAGGGGGGGAATCCAGCACCCAGGCATAGGACTCAAGCCTATGCTATGCTGCACTGGTGTACAAGAGGCTAGAAAAAAAAAAGTATAGTGAGCTTCCCTTCCCTATGTACCCTGAGCGAGCAAGTAAGCAGGACATGATCCTTTCATTGTACGTTAATACACTGCATCTGGGGTCTGGCTAACAACTCAGTTTATGTACCTTATCCTAAAGGACTAGCTGGCAGGTAACAGGAATTCTCTCTCTAGTGCATCTTCTCCTTCATCCCCCAACTAAGAAATCCTGCCCTGGTTAGTGGAATACATGTGGCAGAGATTACATCAAGGACCAGATCCTCAGCTGGTGTAAAGCAATTACATTTGATTGACTCCAAAGGAGGTATGCCAGTGTGCACCAGTTGAGGGTTTGGCTGCAAGGCTGCTCATCACTGAAATGTTCAGGGCAGGATTTGATCTTTAGGACCAGATTGTGCTCATACAGGTGAGCACTTAGTTACCTGCCATTAGTGGGACTACTCAAGAGTGGGGTGCACAATTGGTGTCAAAGGGATTTTTATTTCCCAAGGCAGAGAGGAATGTTCTATAGGACAGAATATGGTATCCTTAATCACACTGATCAGTACCTTTGCCCCTAGGAAGTCCCACTGAAATACATAAAACTACATATGGAGTGACATGAGTAAGCATATCATAATCTAACCTTATTAACAGGGGTTTACACTATTATTCTGCCATTCTTACTCACCTTACACTGAGTTGGCCCCAGTGATAAGGGGTATCAGAATCTAGTTCTTATTGTTTTGTAGAGACTAGTAAAATCTGGACTCCATTAAAGTCAGTCTTTTTTTATTATTATTAGACTACTGTATGTTGTATATATTCCAATGCTTATATAAAAAATTAAGGACTAACACCACTTGACAGGGCTGCTTCTGCTGCACTTGTCTGATTAGTACCCGATCCCCCCAAAATCTAATTCTCCTGGTTTGTGCCTTTGCCCCAGCAACCCATCATGTCAGTGCCCTCTCTCTTGATCTGTTCTCCCTATGACACATTCCCTCCCTATAGAGACCAGTTCCCAGTAAGTTCAAAAGGAGATGAAGTAACATAGCTCCTGCTGTTAAATACAGCTTTGAAGTCAAACTCCCTTGATGATTACACAAAAGTTTCAATCTTCATCTGCTACCCTATTTATATTGGTAGTGCAGGGGCGGCTCCAGGCACCAGCACACCAAGCGCGTGCCTGGGGCAGCAAGCCGCGGGGGGCAGTCAGGCTGCCTTCGGCAGCATGCCTGCGGGAGGTCCACCGGTCCCGCGGCAATTCGGCGGCGGGTACACCGAAGGCGCGGGACCGGCGGATCTCCCGCAGGTATGCCACCGAATCCGCGTTACCAGCGGCCCTCCCGCAGGCGTGCTGCCGAAGGCTGCCTGACTGCTGTGCTTGGGGCGGCAAAATACATAGAGCCGCCCCTGGGTAGTGCCACCTATAGCTGAGCGCCGGGATTTCTACAGAACCTAAATGTGGTTTATTTTTCTTGTCTCTCTTTCTTTATCCTCTTTAGCTTTCTGTCATTTTTATTTTGCTTTTCTTCATTTCTCTTCTCTTATGGGTTGCAAGAAAAAAAAACAGATTCAAGGGTTCCCTCTGCTTGCAAGCTTTCCCACCTAATCCCACCACTGGATTCCCCTCCACTGGATTCCGTAACTTGGAATGGCCAATCCTCTAAAGGTTCAGAGTCTAAGTGTAATTTAGAATTGGTTGAAAAATGGAATTCCTATCCTGAAGGAAATTCAGGAATTTCAAAATTTGTTTTTGTCCCAAATCAGGACCCAAAGTCAAAAGCTCTGAATTTTTCATGAAACAAAATATTCTGAAATATTCTGTTTTGACCTCATTGAAATGTTTCAACTATTATGAATTATATTCTATAATATTATATAGCATAAAATCAAAATAATAAAGTGAATGTGAAACATTGATAATTTCTTGTAAAAAACATTAACAAAATCAAAATGTTAATTAAGCTCATTGAGCCTTGGAATAGAGTCTTATGTATTTACTCAAAAAAAAAAAAAAGTCATCATGTGCCCAATATGACCTTGGCTCTTTAATTTTTAACAAACTTTCCCAATTAAGCTGTTCGGGCCACAGACTTAAATATAGGGGAGGGATAGCTCAGTGGTTTGAGCATTGGCCTGCTAAACCCAGGGTTGTGAGTTCAATCCTTGAGGGGGCCACTTGGGGATCTGGGGCAAAAATCAGTACTTGGTCCTGCTAGTGAAGGCAGGGGGCTGGACTCGATGACCTTTCAAGGTCCCTTCCAGTTCTAGGAGATAGGATATCTCCATTATAAAATAAAAAAAAAATTTGTTCATCTACTTTAAATGGATTTATTCTGTAATGACGGCTGAAATTGCTGAATGAAATAGTGGCAGGAGGACGGACCTCACATTATATTTGAGTATCTAGACTAACTTGAGCCTATTCCCACTAGAAGAGGAAAGGGCTGATCCACAGCAGAGCTAAAGGTCAGAGCAAAAGAGCCATTGCCTGCAAGGCTGGCAAAGAGAAACAGCCACAACCACGTATAGTAGTTTCAGGAGAAGAGCAGCTTAGCCTGAGGAAATTATGAGGCATGTCATTGACTGCAGAGAGCTGGGTGAGGATGGAAGTAGCTCTGGGCTCTAGTGTACCCAGTAAAAATCCCTCCTCATCCAGGTGTGAGGGATAATCAATATTTTTAAAATAATTTTGAGATTATACAAAAAAAGTGCTATGGATTTGCAAATTATTGCTAGTTCTTTCTACTCTGACACACCACCATGCACACACAGATGCACATATATGTGTACTATGCACACAGCAATATTTGACTATAAGGAACTAAAATATCTTTATCATACACACCTTCTTTTCCCATGTTTTTCCTTAGAGGTTGGGGTAATGAAATATTTTCACCCCAGATGACAAGCAACCCTCCCTTTACTGAGCATCAGTGGAATCAATGTAAAGTTACTACCACCACCCATGGGAGACATTTGCTGGAGATATCCATACAGCTATATACTACCTACTGTTAATTCCCACAAAATTCACCTTTGTGATATAACGGATGGAGCTGCTGTTCAGGAAAGCTCCACGATATGCATAGAGACCATCCCTATATGGGTTCTCCTTAGACTATTCCCTGTGCAAAATACACTGCCTGGTTATTCTGCTTTTTGGATGCTAAGCACTGGATGGGCAAAGTTTGAACCAATACTATATAGTCTCACTGTAAGCGTGTGGACTCACCCCTGCAGTGCCTCCTGCTGGTCATCCAGGGAATTAGCTCTTCCAGCATCCTGGAGCGCCCCCTGCGCTGATGATCCGCCTTACCGCTGGCCTCCGTGTCCCTCCCAGGACCCCTTTCTCTGGGTTGCTGCCCCCCTGGCAGTACCCCCACACCCTGGGTCTCCCCACCCAGGGGAACCCCCACTCACTAACCCCACCTCGCCTCAGTGTAGGGCTACTGCCAGTCATTGTCTAGCCCCACGACCCGGGGCAGACTACAGTATCCGCCTACTCATCACTGGCAAGGTTGGGTTTGGACCTGCTGCCTTGGCCTATCCCTGGGCTGCCCTCTGCAACCCCCAGTACCTTTTAGCCCAATGCTAGGCTGCAGCCTGGGGCTTTCCTAGGCCAGAGCTCCCTAGCTCTTCTGCCTTTCCCCAATCCTACTCCACACAGGTACCCTGTTTAAACTGCCTGCAGCCAGGCCCATCTCCCTCTATATGCAGATAAAGACTGAGGCCTGGTCTACACTAGGAGCTTATATCGAATTTAGCGCCGTTACATCGAATTAACCATGCACCCGTCCACACCAGGAAGCTACTTAGTTCGAAATAGAGTTCTTTTAAATTCGACTTCTGTACTCCTCGAAAACGAGAGGAGTAGCGCTAAATTCGAAATGGCAATATCGAATTAGGCTAGGTGTGGATGGAAATCGACGGTAATAGCTCCGGGAGCTATCCCACAGTGCACCACTCTGTTGACGCTCTGGACAGCACTTCGAGCTCGGATGCTCTGACCAGCCACACAGGAAAAGCCCCGGGAAAATTTGAATTCCTTTTCCTGTCTGGCCAGTTTGAATCTCATTTTCTGTTTGGACAGCGTGGAGAGCTCAGCAGCACTGGCAACGATGCAGAGCTCTCCAGCAGAGTTGGCCGTGCAATCTAATAGAAAGAGGGCCCCAGCATGGACTGATCGGGAAGTCTTGGATCTCATCGCTGTGTGGGGCGATGAGTCCGTGCTTTCAGAGCTGCGCTCCAAAAGAAGGAATGCAAAGATCTACGAGAAGATCTCTAAAGCCATGGCAGAGAGAGGATACAGCCGGGATGCAACGCAGTGCCGCGTGAAAATCAAGGAGCTGAGACAAGGCTACCAAAAAACCAAAGAGGCAAACCGACGCTCCGGATCCCAGCCCCACACATCACATTTATACGAGGCACTGCATTCCATCCTAGGTGCGGCCGCCACCACTACCCCACCAGTGACCGTGGACTCCGAGGATGGGATATTGTCCACGGCCGGTTCCTCCTCGGAAATGTTAGGTGACGGGGAAGATGAGGAAGGAGATGAGGAGGACGAGGCAGTCGACAGCGCTTGCACCGCTGATTTCAACGACAGCCAGGAGCTCTTCATCACCCTTACCGAGATCCCCTACCAACCGTCCACAGCCCTTACCCCGGACACCGAATCAGGGGAAGGATCAAGCAGTGAGTGCTTTAAACATCTAAACATTTCATTTTAACATAAGTGGAATATTTATATTGTTAAGAATGGGCTTTTCAGTCACTCATTTAAACATAGAAACTTTTATTTATAACAAAACAGGAATATTAACTATATTAGTAATTTGTTGTTCATGATTTAGTTGGCTTAGTGAACTATTTACTCCTAACTATGTATAGAAAATCAAGTACTGTCCGGATATTCATGATTAGTCCACCACAGGACGCTCCACTCTGTAGTCCGTTATGCTGAACTTAAATGAAAAGGCGGTCAATGTGCCCGGGAATGGACAGACAGTCCTCCTGGGATAGCTCGGCATAGCTCTCCTGGAGGTACCGCTCCAGCATGCGCACGAGGTTCAACGGCAGGGCGATCTTGTTTGGTCCCCCGTGGTAACACACGTTCCCACGCCATGAGTCCATCAGGTAGTCGGGGATCAGTGCGCGGCACAGCATGGCGGCATACGGCCCAGGCCTCTGCATGCTTTCATGCAGCATCCTTCCCCTCTCGGTCTCCGAGATCCTCATGAGTGTTATGTCACACATGACGCCCTGCTTTAAATTAGGGAGGGGAATGTTAGTATTGGGACTGCTTTACAGCCACGCAGTGGAGGCGGCAGAGGGGCAGCATACAGGGATCTTTCCCGGGGACAGCCGCGAGGTGGTGGGACAGGGGCAGAGCTCATGCTTCCCTGATTGCTGCCAGCAGAGAGTGGCCTTGCATTCAGTGCGAAAGGAGCCCAGTGCTACTATTACATGTTTAAGCTGCCACAAGTCTACGGCTTACCATGTTTTCCTGCAGCAGAAGTAGAGGTGTCCTGCAACGCTTCTCTGATCGCAACTGCAGGACCCCAGACACATAAGGCGAGGGCCGAAAATTCGACCTTGTCCTGAGTGCGCATGTGAAAGGTGCAGTGCATGGTGTTGTTCACAGAGAAAGACTATGCTCTTTGTTAGCAACTTCATTTATCTGTCTCAGGAATTTACTCCCTTTTTCCCATTCCCACAGACACATCTGCGACTGTCTCCCAACCCAGCCTGGCATCACACTCCCAGAGGCTAGCGCAGATTAGAAGAAGGAAGAGAAAAACGCGGGAAGACATGTTTTATGAACTTATGGAGTGCTCACGAGAGCAGGCAGCCCAGACGACACAGTGGAGGGAGAACTTGTCACAAATGCACAGAGCAGTCATGGAACGGGAGGAGAGGTGGCGCCAGGAGGACCAGCAGGCTACTCAAACCCTGCTTGGACTAATGAGGGAGCAAACGGAGACGCTCCGGCGCCTAGTGGATGTTCTGCAAGACCGGAGGCAGGAGGACAGAGCACTGCTGCTGTCTATCTCTAACCGCCCTCCCCCGCCACCAAGTCCCACACCCCCCTCACCAAAAGTACAAAGAAGGAGGGGCGGCAAGGGCCGTTAAAACTGTCAGTCGGCCACTGCACACTGCTGCAGCAATGGAAGGCTCTCGTTCCAAAGTTTGAAAAGTCCTTTCCTACCCATCTCACACTAGCCCATGTCCAAGTTTCCTCCCCCCCCCCCTTTTCATGTGCGGTTCATAATAAAACATCTGTTTCTGTTAAGTACTGTTTCCGAGAGTGTCTTTTGGAGGGGATTCTGTCTGAAGGGGGGGAAGGGGTTTGTTACTTGGACAGGACAGTCACCTGTAGCAGGCTACAGAGGCGGGGGCAGGTCCAGCATCAGGACACATACACAGCACAGTCACCAGTTACCCTGGTCAGTCTGGGAGGCGGTTTTCTTGTTCTGGGGTGCGAGGGGGTTGATCTGTGACTTTGTGTCGGGGGAGGGCAGTTAGAGATCCTATGCCGCGGTCCTTATCCTGGATCACAGAGCCACGCAGCAGGGGATCTGTTACCCTCCGCCCCCTGCCAGAAAGTCACTTGGCCGACACATACATCCAGTCCCGCCCAGGACTGCTGGCAGGCTGCGTTGAAACAACCAATCCAGCACTGCGGAGCCTGTCATTCCCGGACTTTAGAAGCATCATTTGCATCAAAACACTAAGCCTGCCCCCCGCCACAGTCTGCGTCCCCGGTTTAAAACATTCCCGCGAAAACAGTAAAAAAGAGAACCTTGTTCATTAACAGAACAGAACAGATTTTATTTGTTGGGAAGGTGGGGAAGGGGGTATGTAACTTGGAAGGATAGTCAACAGTAACTGGGTAAAGAAACGGGGGCAGGTTCAGCATCTGTGTCCACAAAGTAAAAAGTCACTGGAGACCCTGTTCAGTCAGGAACCTGGCTTTCAAAGCCTCCCTGATGCACAGCGCGTCCCGCTGTGATCTTCTAATCGCCCTGCTGTCTGGCTGGACGTAATCAGAAGCCAGGCTATTTGCCTCAACCTCCCACCCCGACATATAGGTCTCCCCCTTGCTCTCACACAAATTGTGGAGCACACAGCAAGCAGCTATCACAATCGGGATATTGGTCTCGCTGAGATCACAGCGAGTGAGTAGGCTTCTCCATCTCCCCTTGAGACGGCCAAAAGCACACTCCACCACCATTCTGCACTTGCTGAGCCGGTAGTTGAATAGTTCTTTCCCTGAGTCCAGTGCGCCAGTGTAGGGCTTCATGAGCCAGGGCATTAGCGGGTATGCAGGGTCCCCGAGGATGACTGTAGGCATCTCCACATCCCCAACAGTTACTTTGTGGTCCGGGAAGTAAAGACCTTCCTGCAGCCGTCTACACAGACCAGAGTTCCTGAACACCCTACCGTCATGAACCTTGCCAGGCCATCCAACGTAGATATTGGTAAAACGTCCCCGATGGTCCACCAGTGATTGCAGCACCATGGAAAAGTAGCCCTTCCGGTTGATGTACTGGCTAGCCTGGTGGTCCGGTGCCAGGATAGGGATGTGAGTCCCATCTATAGCCCCACCGCAGTTTGGGAATCCCATCTCGGCAAAGCCATCTCTGATGAGCTCCACGTTTCCCAGGGTCACTACCTTAGATAGCAGTAGCTTGACGATTGCCCTGGCTACTTGCATAACAGCAACCCCCACGGTAGACTTGCCCACGCCAAACTGGTTAGCGACGGACCGGTAGCTGTCTGGCGTTGCGAGCTTCCAGAGGGCTATGGCCACTCGCTTCTGGACAGTCAGGGCTGCCCGCATCCGGGTGTCCTTTCGCTTCAGGGCAGGGGACAGCAACTCACACAGTTCGAGGAAAGTCCCCTTCCGCATGCGAAAGTTGCGCAGCCACTGGGATTCATCCCAGACCTGCAGCACTATGCGGTCCCACCATTCCGTGCTGGTTTCACGGGCCCAGAATCGCCGTTCAACAGTATCAACAAGACCCAGTGACAGCGAGATGTCCTGGGCGCTGGGTCTCATGTTCTCAGAGAGGTCGGAGCTAGTGTCCGACTTCATGCCGTCACGGTAGTGCCGTAGCCTCCTCTCATGATTGATCTGCAGCTGCCTCTGGTACAGGTGGAGGAGAAGCTGCGAGGCGTTGAGAACTGCCACAACTGCAGCGATGGTCGCAGCGGGATCCATGCTCGCACTGCTGTGGCGTCCGCGCTGTCAGTAATCAGAAAAGCGCGCGAACTGATTTCCCGCCGGCGCTTTCAGGGAGGGAGGGAGGGAGGGCTTGAGTGACGGACGGATGACGACAGGCGCCCAAAAGCACCCTCGACACATTTTTTTACCCAGAAGGCATTTGGGGCTCGACCCAGAATTCCAATGGGCAGGGGGGACTGCGGGAACTGTGGGATAGCTGCCCACAGTGCACCGCTTCCAATGTCGACGCTTGCCCCGTTAGTGTGGACTCACAAAGTCTCACAAAGTCGAATTACTGTCCTTAGTGTGGACACACACGTTCGACTTAGTAATATCGATTCCACATAGTCGAATTAACTAAAATCGAAGTACTCTCGTAGTGTAGACAAGGCCTAAGTCCTTGCTCCTGGCTCCCAGCCTTTATAGGGCCAGCTGGGCCCTGATTGGGGTGTGGTCCAGCTGCAGCTGCTTCCCCAATCAGCCCAGCATTCAAAGCTGCACCCTCCTCAAGGGCTTGAAATCAGCCCTTGAGGGCAGGAGCGGGTGACCACCTGCCCGCCCCACCTACTACTACTACTACTACTACTACTACAACAACAACAACAACAACAACAACAACAACAACGAGCTGGTCTTTCTCTGCCTTTAGCTACATTGATGCTACTGTCACTGAAATAAATCGCTGAATCACTGGGAGTAGCCCATGTCACAGAGGACAGAATTGGGCCCGGTATATAATGTGTAAATTTTGTTTTTCTGTTTTAAGACAAAAACTTAAAAAAACCCACTTAAATACTTCTACAAAATTCAGATCCTTTGATTATTCCACTATGAGTGGCTTTAATAGGGAAAAGACAGAAGGTCCAAGATGATGAACTATAAAAGACTGATAACTTTCATACTATACATTATAATCAGTTTATAGCTTTAAATATTTCTTTGGGGTTCTTTTTGTTTGGTTTGTTTTGAGAGAAAGAGAATGAAGGATGAAAAAATACTTTTGTTAATTGTAGGTTTATGTAACTTTCACATCAAATCTCTAGCCTCTGAGTCAGTAATATTTTTAGCTTCTTTAAAATGAAAATCAGTTTAAAAAGCTGACTGATATTTGCCCTGCCATCATAAACTCCTTCAGATATTAAATTCCTTATTTCATTATTACTAGCAGTGAATTATCACTCTGCAGCAAGACCAGCACTCTTGTACACAGGTTTAAAATATGAGTTCACCAGACAGACTTCTCCAGTTTAAAATGAATCTCCCTAATGTATAAGCTGGTCCTATCAAATCACTTACCAGATATCAAGAAATTAGGACTAGTTGATGTGTGAGACAGCAAGTATAATTATGGTAATACAAATTCAATATTTAATTTCCTATTTAAAAATAAAAATAGAAAGCAAGTAAACTTCTGAGATTTACTCACTTAATTTTATCCTATTTATTTTAAATGATATCTATATCAGCAAGTATCCTTAAAATATATTTTATGAAACAACTTTATTCTTATTAGTTGGGTTTAAACATGGCACAACTGTGTTATAATGAAACATTATGGAATAAAGGGATCCCATTGGCAATGCTACTTACTCATCCTTACCAGAGTTCCCCATATTGTTCTCAATGAGGTATTAACAGCTCTGCATGCTGTCAGTCTCTCTCCAGCGAGCTCTCTACTATATTAAACCTATTCTGAGGACTCAAAACATTAGTTCAGATCTTCAAAAGCACTATACTAGCCCTTCCCTCAAAAGTGCAACTGAATTTAACAAATAAAACCCAATAATGGCAGGAAAAGCAAAAGAGGTACTAAAATGATGAGACATAAGAAATGTTTCTATCTCATGCAACTTTTTGTGGAGTAAAAAAATAGAAAATATCATATAAAGTCAGGGGAAAAGCTATAATAGCAGTGCAGGGCCATATTGCATCGTAGGTTTGAAAGCAGAATTCTCCATTAAAACCATTGCGGATGTTTGCTTGCAATATGGACTTATATGAAAATGAATGAAGGCAAAAAGGAAAATTAACCACAGGAGATATATGAATAGATTTTGTTGGATTTGGAGGATGAAGAAAGGGACAAATCTCATCCATATCCAATATTCATTTACTCGCATAGTTGAAAGAATATTGTGGTAGCAAAAACAGGTACGGAGCTCATTAAATTAACCTGATTTTCAACTTTCCTCCTTATCAGTGAAGTCACCATTCCACTATCTTTTTCCAGTATTTGGACAGAAGGACAGTGAGAACATGATCCTGAAAATCACTAACCATGTCCTTAAAGTTCAGTATCTGTATAGGACTATTGACTTCAATGAGATTATTGCATGTTGAATTCTAATCAAATGCCCAAGCACTTTATAGAACTGAACCAGAAAGCTCAGCACCTGGCTGGTTCAAAGAGCTCAGGAAAAAAAAAATATTTTAAAACATTTTCCAATTAAAACTTCTGATAAAAATTATCCTGAAAAAAACATTCAGTTTTCCACTCATCTTTATTCATACACTTAATTCATAGTTCTCTTGGGAATTCAGCCTAGCACAATATATGCTACAGTCAGAGCCTAATGGTATGTCTTGCACATTATCAGATCTCTTAAAGGGTCAAACCCTAAAAACAGCAAGGTCATTGCAATAGCCCTGATCACTATTGTTTTTTCAACATTTGTGCCTTTTGCCTAACAAATTTATGGTCCAAAATGCTGCATATGTATCAGTCTATGAAGCATGGAAAGTGATCAAAAATGAGGTGGCTGGTGTCATATTTATATCTCTAGAGCTGTGTGGACAAGTCGTCAACTGAAAAATTATGTGCCAGTCAAAACAAATTGTGTTATATTCCATCATGCCAGCTCTACAGTGACAAATTTCTCCAACATAAAAGCTATGGTTTTAAAGGTATAGGCATTATACCTGATTCTTTCTCATTTTGTGTGTGTTGTGAAACAAGTTAAGATAGCTACACATGGAACAAAATCACAAAAGCAAGGAAATTAAAAGTTAACCCACTTTCTGCTCCTTCGCCCATAGGCACCTCACGATTACCACAACTATTGCACACCACCATAATCTGAACTCTGCCTCACCTACAGACACCAACTCTCCAGCACCAGACTACCCCTCTACTTTCCTTTCTGAACACTTTGACTACCCAACACTCAAAATCATTGCACCAAAACACCAATGACTAATAGTGTTGGGATGGGTCACCTGGTGAAAGGAATGTTCAGAAGGGAAGCTAGAGGGGTAGTCTGGTGCTGAAAGGCTGGTGTCCTGAAGTGGGGCAGAGTTTAGGTTGTGGGAGTGTGCCGTAGTAGTGGCAGTCATTAGGTGCATGCCTGTGGGTAGAGGAGCAGAGAATAGGTATTGGAATAGCATTGTCAGGGGCGGCTCTAGCTTTTTTGTCACCCCAAGCATGGCAGGCAGGCTGCCTTTGGCGGCATGCCCGTGGGAGGTCCGCTGGTCCCGCAGCTTCGGCGTACAAGCCGCCGAATTGCCACCGAATCCGCAGGACCGGCAGGCCTCCCGCAGGCAAGTCGCCAATGGCTGCCTGACTGCCGCCCTCGCAGGGACCGGCAGGGCGCCCCCCGCAGCTTGCCGCCGCTGAGCATTGTGCTGGTTAAAACTGAAGGAATATACTGGACCTGCTCCTGAAGGAATCACTAGAAATGAAAATAAATGTATTGTGACAAAGTCACTGTGTTGGCTGTGTCTGCAACCGACAGGCAACCTCTAAAGGGCGTGGCTTTTTCCAGACAGGAAGGACCCCTGGCTGAGAAGAAGTTGAAGAGTGTGCTTCCTGCCTCAGGGAGAAAGGGAAGCTGTTTGCACCAGCAGTAGGAGGGGAGATGCCTCTGCACCCTCTTCCAGTAACAGATGTTATCCTGTTAAACTCAGCTCATGATAGTGTCGTTATTCTGGGGACTCTGTATGGCTGTGCTAACCCACCAATAAAGAGACTGCAAGGTCACATAATACAATAAATACTCTTATTTCTCCAGTATAGAAATTAATGTAAATTATTAACTTGCAATTCCATTTTCCTTTTTAAAAAAATCTACTTAGGCTGAAATGTTTAGCTAAGGATCTTAACTCTGCTGTGGTGGTTCATCCATCTGCTTTGTAAAGAAAATCTTGATTCATGGTTGTACATATTTTGTAACTATGAAGCATTTGCTGTGTCTCCAAACACAGATAGGTCGGAAAAAATAAATAAGACAAAACACTTTAATTGGAAATAACAAAAAAAAATTTTGACACAGTACATTAGCCTACCAAAAGCGAACATGTTTATGAACCTTCTGGCAACAAGGTCTCATATGGAATATAAACAATTAGACTGGGGTTCTCTTTAGACATAATCTTCCTTGACTAGTACTCTCCAGACACCATTATCTGCATGAGCAGGTCCAGCATATCACTTCAGTTTTAACGAGCAAAAAGGTATTCAAATGACAACTTCCATTTAAAAGATGTTCTGTATTTGTTAAAAACATTCACAAAGGTTCCTTAGCCAGTATAAATCAGCAAAACTCCACTGTTGCAAATCTGGCCTACTGACATTCCTTCCCTTTTATCTTCAGTAAATGTTAAACAGAGCGATTGCTTAAACTTTAAAGAGCAGATTTTCAAAGGCACAAGAGGAATTAGGTGCCCAATTTCCATGAAAAAAAAATCAATGGAATTTGCACTCCTAACACCCTTCTGTGCCTTTGAAAATTTCCCCATAGGGCATTTTTTTTCCTGTTGCCACATTCATGTTGTGTTTTATGGTTTGCCTCACTTCTTTAAAATTACTCCAGATTAGTACTATGCCACTGGCTAATTTGTGATAATTTTGGATGTCTTGTGGGAAGAAGCATGGCTAAGATCTAACTGGCCAAAATAAGCAAGTTACATATGCTGACTAGTCCTTATCAAAAATGTTGAAAGTACTCAGTAACAAGTACTCACTTTATTAATCAATATTAAAACTGACCTAAAGCATTCTCTTACATTTTAAGTTATTTGAGGCCACACTCATTACCTCTGGATCATAGAATCATAGAATTGTAGGACCTCGAAAGGTCGTCTAGTCCAGTCCCCTGCACTCATGACAGGACTAAGTATTATCTACACCATCCCTGACAAGTGTTTGTCTAACCTGCTTTTAAAAAAATTTTAATGACAGAGATTCCACAACCTCCCCAGGCAATTTATTCCAGTGTTTAACCAACCAGACAATTAGCAAGCTTTTCCTAATATCCAACCTAAACCTCCCTTGCAAGGCTGTCCTTAGGATTTATGGGGACCTACGCAGTACCATTAAACTGGTGCCCCTATGCCCGATTTGGGGTACAGCCACCACCCCCGCCCACAGACCCCCCCAGAAGAACCCCCCCCCATTGCTGACACACACCAAGTGGCAGCCCGGGTTCGCAGCCTGGGGGGCCGAGGGGGGGACACCAAAGAGGATACTGATCTGCCCGGCGGAGAGTCACAGTTCCCCACAGAGACCCGACCCCCATACCCTCTCCCTCCTGCAGAATGCGCCATGCCAGCACATTCGGCTCTGTGAATACGGCCCCTGCCTTCTGCCTAGTAAGGAGGCTGCAGTGCGCGCTGGCTGTGCGGGAGCCAGCCCACTCTTACCTGCTGTCCCTAGGGTGACCAGATGTCCCGATTTTATAGGGACAGTCCCAATATTTGGGGCTTTTTCTTATATAGGCTACTATTACTCCCCACCCCCGTCCCGATTTTTCACACTTGCTGTCTGGTCACCCTAGCTGTCCTGGTTATAGGCGCAGACTCCGTGGGTGGGTGCTCCGGGCCTGGAGCGGAGATGGGGAGTCAAGCACCCCCTGGCAAGATGAGAAATCAGTGCCTATGGTCCCGGTGGTGCCCCATATTTTTGGGTGCCCTACGCAGCTGTGTATGCCTAAGGACGGCCCTGCTCCCTTGCTGCAATTTAAGCCCATTGCTTCTTGTCACATAACACTAAGGCTATTTAAGACTAAGTTCACAGGGGAAGGGACTGTTATTTACTCTATATTTGTACAGTACCCATCACAAAAGGGCCCTGACACGGTGGTGACCTCTAGGCACTACATCATTATAAATGATTATCAATAATAATAGCCCACATTAATATTCAGTCATTAGGTAATTTCTAGTATCAGTATTATTATATTTTACATAAAAGATACCTGCTCCTGTTGCAACACAGTTATCCAAGTCCCAACCCTTTCTGCTATTTGTAGACAGGCAGATAAAAACACTTTATGAAATACTGCACATTACAAGGTAATAACACCCACAAAATAATGTTAAGAGTTCTATAACTATTCGGTAAATTACCTGCTTCTGCACAATATAAGAACACCTTTAAAGATGACCTTACAGTATTATGGATAAATAATACCTAATGTTAATTGAATCAGTTAAAATAAAATAGGCAATTTATATTTATTACACATAATAAAATACATCATTAAATTACTTTCTGTAATGGATTCCAGCACTTCTACATATAGAGAAAGGAAAAGATTCAGAATGTGGCTTGTTATACCTAGCAGTGTCACCATGGTCTTTGGTTCTTATCTTTAGACTGTAACTTTTTGGGAGTATATTCACAAGATAAAGGCTAAAATTAAACATTTGGATTTCCTTGCCTGCATAATGAAGTACAGTAGTTTTCTGAAATCATCAGGAGTGTGTATTTCTAGAGGAAGGCCCTTAATTGTGTATTTCACTAGTCACTATTAGATACCATTTCTCAAAATACATTTTGTAATGGGTTTTTTTTGTGGGGTGGTTTTTTCGGGGGGCTGGAGTTCTGTATTGAGTATTCAGGACTCAACTCTGCTCTTCAATATGTGCTAAGCACATCCCGCTTTGTCCTGAAGAATCAGATAATTGTACCCTTAATGCTGAGCCCTTGCAGTTATTTAGCCTGTTGGAAAGTACATCTTAAGCATTGTGCACATGAAGTAGGAAACTTTGCCAGTGAATAAAAACAGCAAAATGAACCGATTCATAGAAAAACAAGCTGTTTTCAGGTGACCAGATGTCCCAATTTATAGGGACAGTCCCGATTTTTGGGTCTTTTTCTTATATAGGTTCCTATTACCCCAAACCCCCGTCCCGATTTTTCACACTTGCTGTCTGGTCACCCTATCTTGTACTAATAGCTCAGCTACTTCCTTCAGAGCCAAGGTTTTGCTTATTCTGTTTCCTTAACTCTATTAACCTAAGAGTTGGTTTTCTATTCACAGAGTTTGCTTTTGTCTTAGTCCCAACCCTATTTTTCAACAAACCCTGGATTTTTGTCAACATCTCTCTCCAAGGTAAATTTGGGGCCCTTTTCTATCCCATTTCTTATTTGCAGGTAACATCGCTAACTCCTTTAAATTACCTTCCCCTTTGTATTTGTATTTTATCCAGGTATATGTTATTCTCACAAGATTTAGGCTTGGTCTACACTACCAATTTATGTCAGTATAACTACATCAACCCCCTTCCCCCCCCCCGAGTGACATAGTGGGAAATCCACACCCCCGAGCGACATAGTTATACCTACCTAATCCCCCCAGGTAGACAGTACTGAATGGCAGTCTAAGCAGGGAGGCCAAGTACTGAATTGGAATGGAGGCTGGATTAATAAAAACTCCATGATTCAAATCAGTCTGTAATTAGAAGGGATTAGGATGAGACTTTCATGGGAAGCAGATTTTCCCACATATGCGTACAGTGGGGTTCTTGCATGTTCCTCTGAAGCATCTGGTGCTGGCCACTCTCAGAAACAGGATACTGGACTAGAAGACCCACAGGTCTGATGCAGTATGCCAACTCCTATGTTACAAGTCTGTACTAGCAGCAGACTATAAAGTAGGCACTGGAAGCAAGAATTTGTATGCCAGGGGAATGGAGTAGGTGGATAAGTGCGTGTCTAGTTATTCCTAAACTCTAGACACTACTTAGCTGATCAGGATAGTTAAATGCCTGGGTCTATCTGCCATTGGTATCTGTGGAAACAGCATTGCTACCTTCACTAGCCAGGACAGGATTAAACTGTGGTTTAAACCCTAGCAAACTCTATGTCTGAAAGTAATAATCTGACATTAATATTGAAAAGCAAAGCTATTTAGAATGGGAGTTTCAAATGTGTCCAGCACTGGCCTAACACTGCTCCCCTTGAAGTCTGAGGTAACACTCCTACTGACTTCAATGGGAACAATTAGGCTAAAATGGAGTATTTTTGAACCCTTGTCACTCCACCTGAGAGCTTGGGGCCCACCTTAAAGATGGGTCAGACAAGCTTACAGCACTGAAGAGATGACAGCAGAATATCAAGGGTGTAATTTAGAAATGTGTTATTGGACTTGAACTATCAGCCCCTCCCCCGAACTCCTCTGCCCCTCCCCCTGAGTTATTAAGCTTCCTAGTTCCTATTTTCAGGGCTGCTTAGTTCTCAAATCTCTCTCTGAACAACAAATTGACATACAGGAAAGACCCAAGGGAAAAAACCTCTTTATATCTGGGTCAGTTTAATTAGGACATTGCTTCTTAATTAACCCCCAACAGATTTTAACCTTCTTAGGCTCTATTCATCAGCCCTTCTTCATGAACTTGCCTCCAATCATGGCAGCTAGCATGATAGTGTAAAGAGGGGAAAACATTCTATCCATCACTCCAGGGAAGGATTTTCTTTCTCTTCACAAGCTCTGAATGGGATCTTTAAACTCCCTAGCCCTTCACCCTCCATTGTAACTTGCATGATTGTGTGAGATCTGTGATCTTACACAGCCTGGATTACCATACTTTCTCTTTTCAGTGTGTGCATGTGATTTTCCCTTAACAGTACAGTGAGTTCTGCACACACATTGGGAAAGAATAGACTTTTCTGTGTCTTACAAGACAAAAGTAAAAGAGCATTTAAGTTAAGGCACAGTCTTTCAAATTCTCTACATGCATGAATTTCAGTCAGCTTTTTTCAGCTACAGAGATTAATTTTGTGGTTTACAGGATTGCTCACAAAAGAAAGGGTTCTTATTAATGTTCTCTCACACACTGAGTAATTCAAAGTTGTTTGTGAATAATCAAAGACTAATTGCGAAGGCTGAAATATGAATAATAGCCTCACACTTCCATTCTGCAGAAGAGACTCTCATTTTATCATATTATTTCTTTCCCCTGTTTCAGCATTTTACAGTACTAAGAGGTTATAATGGTAGCCAAATAGCTTCCTATTTTGCCACTATATATGCCTATCCATGACTTATTTATAAAGGACAGTGCTCCAGCTACACCAGAGGGGAAAAGAGTCCTAATTACCACCGGTACTACCTCACTCCACATATATGAATAAAAAGATGCATGTGTTCTATATTTACATTATTTCTCATGTGTTTCATGAGATCAACTATATAAAGGTTGTGACACACTGTACTCCATATTCACCACTTGTATATCGTTATTTTATAGTTTGTACAACATATGCCTTGTGAGGTATCATTTGAAAACTCAATCTGCTGAACATAATTGTACTTTTATAATATGTGTACCAAAATGGTACATGGAATTATAAGATTTTACTGTATATTGTTACGCAGAATTACAAAATATTTCAGTAACACCCACAAGCCAATTACTCAGAAACAAAGGCATACTGGCTCCCCAGCAAAGTGTTAGAACCATTACCTGTTTAATTGGACATTCAACAGAAGGGGGGGAAGATGCAGACAAAAGAATTTTCAATTCATATAAAGGACAGTTTGCAGAGCAGGAACTGCATGACCCATGACCCAGCAAGGACTTTTTCAGTTAAAAGGGTCCGGATATAAGAAGGGGGGAAAAAAGCCTCTGGCTACCTCTTCTTCCCAATCTCTACTCATAGGAGCAAGATCGTTTGAAAGACACAGAACCATCATTGAACTCTCCAGTTAGCATGGACTGCTGAAAGTTTTTGGGTGAGACGCACCTTTTTTCTTTTTACTCTTATTTAGCTTGGTAAAGTTTAGGAATTAGATTGTGATTTTATCTTTTATTTCTTTGGTAACCAATTCTAACTTTTATGCCTTAACATTTATAATCACCAGGGCCAGCTATAGGCACCAGCAAACCAAGCACGTGCCTGGGGCGGCATATTTTCAAGGGCAGCATTCTGGCCGTCTTTTTTTTTCTTTTTATGCTTCGGGTGGCAAAAGCCTAGAGCCGGCCCTGGCAGCAGCAGCGCGTCGCCCTGGGGCTGCTGCGGTTCGCGCCGCGGGGGAGCAGCGCCCACACCTTGTGGCTGGGCCGGGCAGGCTCCGAGCAGGGGACTCTCAGGCTGGGGGCTGCCTCTCGGGGCACACGGAGCCGCCTGCAGATGCCGCAGGGCGGCCGCCCCCCCAGCGCCGCAGCCAGGGCTGGGCGAAGCGGCCAGAGCTACAAAGTGTCTGCGGCAGGGCGGCCAGAAGCAGCAGCAGGGCCATAGAGGGTGGGGTGCTGCCGTGTGGGGCCCACGTCCCGCTCTCCGGGGCTCCGCTCCCTCTGGGGCTGCCCTGCCCCAGCTCCTCAGCCCCCTGCCGGAGACATCCCCCAGCTCTGCCCTCCCGGGTCCCGGCCGGTCCTGGAGGTGGAAGCCCTGGCTGGAGGGACCCTGGGCTGAGGCGCGACCCGGGAGCCCTGTTGCTTACCCCGACCCTGCCAGCGCCGGAGGCGAGGGAGGAGCGGGCAGAGTCAGCACTGGTTGGGGGGAGCCCAGGGCTGGGGCGGCAGGGGGAGCGGGTGGGGTGGGGGAGAGAGCCCAGCGCTAGGGTGGCAGGGGGGTGTGGGGGGGGGGGGGAAAGAGCCCAGGGGTGGGGTGGGGGGCAGCCAAATTTTTTTTTGCTTGGGGCAGCAAAAAACCTAGAGCCGGCCCTGATAATCACTTAAAAATCTATCTTTCTTTAGTTAATAAACTTGTTTTTTTTTTTTATCTAAACCTTTCATTTTGATTGAAGTGTTTGGGGAATTGCTACTTAGGTTATGTTGGGGCATAATCATTTTCTTTGACAAACTATTAATGAGCTTGCTCTGTGCAGTACTGTGCTGGACAGTGTAAGATGCACATTTCTGGGGTGCAAGGCTGGGGCCAAGAATTTGCCGGTGTTACCCTGTATGTAGTTCATGAGTGGCGTAACTTTGCTGGAAAAGTGCATTTTGGAGGTTGGCCCCAACCCTTCTGTGCATATGTTGCTTTTGGCATTAAGGAATGACGTTAGTGCATGCTGCCCCTTTTTAAGTAAGGTGCACTCCACAACCTGTTCTCCCTCCAGTCTCTTGAAAGTTGGCCAATAGAATTAGCATCTTTACTCTTCCAAAACATCTCATTTGAATTTTAGCACCTGATTTGCAAAGATGTTGTAACCTGGCCTCCTTTTGTTCGCGTGTATCACTGAACATGCAAACACCTGCAGGAGCCCTTTTCTAGCACTAACATTTGCACATCTTTTGACCAAATCCAACATCCACACGAGCAAGTGATAGAGTTTACGTTCACAAAACCCATTTTGTGTTGAGGAATGCTTCAGAAATCTGTATCCAATAAAATCAATAATTAATACATTTTAATGAAGCATGGAGGGAAGTGTAGATGAGAATGTTTGATGCAATGAAAGCATTCAACTCATCTGCATGTGCAATTTGAGGCAGCAGACTGGTTTATAACCTATGATCGGGGATCCTACTTTTCCACGATAAAAAAAACCAAAATTCTCCAATTTAAAAAAAACAAAACAAAACATAAAAATCTTTGTTCTTCCATGGTTAAAATGAAGCACTGAATTTTAGTTTCCCTAGCCACTATATATATATATGTATCAGTTAAACACAATGTTTTATTGATAGATTTACAATTTTTAAGCAAGCTCAAAGCCTACCAGTGCCAATCATTAAAATAAAATAAAATTTATAGAAGTACAATTTGTATTTCGTACATATCCAAAATATTTCTATGTCTGTATTCTATATTTTCAGGGGGGGGTTAAATGCACAAAATATAAAGCTCCCGCTGTCAGCTCCAAGACGGGGCTCCCTCTCAGCTGAAATCCTATTAAAACACATAGAATCTGTTTGGCCCACACAAGGTTGTGCTTAGGTTTATGTGGCCCTCCTGTGTAATAAGATTGGGTGCCACTGGAACAAGTGATACTGATAACTCAATTTTACTGAAAGTAATACTTATGTTTTTATTTTTTCACAAAATTCACTGTAAAAATGCAAATTCTGCATTTTTCCATGGCAAATGGCTGTCTAGGCTCCCTGCTTATGATTCAACTTATATTTAACATTAATTTATTGTTACATGAAAACTAGGAATGTAGCTAAACCAGTGTGTCTTGAGAGGTGGAGTGGGATAGCAAAAATAGATGCCAAATACCCAGCTGCTTTTTCTTTCAGTGAGTGGATCTCATTAGCAAAAAGCTAATGCGAGCCATGCATAAACTAGTATTAGCCTGTGCTAACATGAGGTCTCATATAGAGTAGAAACTACTTTTCCGCTAATTAACAATGACACGAAGTCATGCAATGAAACTTCTTTGACCTTCATAGATTAAATCTGCCTTCTTACTAGACAGCTTGATGATTCTTGATTTTCAGTACCGTCTCCAACTATGTGAAATATTTTTCCTTTGCAAATGGCAATCTTGGTCCTGTCCCTGCTGAGTCTATGAAAAAAACTCTAACTTAAATGAGAGCAAGACCAAGCCTTAAAACTCTGCCTCATTTTGTCAATACTGCCAGTGGGTGTTTTTCCCCACCTACAGTGCCAGGCATAATAGGGCATGTGAAAGAATAAGAGAATAGAAAGAGTAAGATAATTTAAACAAATCTATTAGGGATTCACATCTAATACGCAACATTGCAACTGGATCCTTGCACATACATGGATCCAGTTGCAAAATCAGTGAAGTAGTTATTAGTTACTTTAAGATCTAAATGTTTTAAAATGTTGAATGTTTATTTTAATTTGATATATAAAATAAGCCAATAATGTAATTGAATAGCGTTGTATACAAATAAGTTACAAATGGGAATATTATCACATCCCTAATACATTCACTGGGTTTTGGTGAATAGATATGGTTTGGAGATGCTTCATTCATGGTCTGTTCCTCCAGCCCCACTTTCAACCAACTTTTTCTGTTTCTCTGTGTTTTGAATAATAAGAGTACTTTTTTTTCTCTCTCTGAAAGTTACGACTTACAGGATTGGCATATCCCTGCCGCACATTGGTAGTTTTTTCTTTTTGCAGCTCTTTTCTCCCTTCACAAAGACAGTTTTGGGGATCATTGCTATGTTCTGGTCAGTTGCTGCTTCTTACTGTAGCTTATTCACACAATAGCTTTTCCTACTGTCTCGTTATTTTATCAGCATTTGAAAGGGCCTGTGGTTTTAGACAAGTGGTTAGTGTGAATGTTTTACTTGTGCTTTTAAGCATCACTTTTTTAAAATATGCATTTTTATGACAAGTTTTTCATTAGAACCAGATTGTTGAAGCACAGAAAACAAGCACTGAGGTCAATTGAGTGGCAATCACAACTACACCCAAAACAAAAAGGAATGCAAATGCTCACAGAGCTAAAATGAACTGCATAAAAAAAAAAAGCAGATGCGCCTTGTTATTGACTAGAAAGGTGAGGCATAGGCAGAAAGCAGTATACAGCAGGATGTGGAGCAGACAAAAGTGAGACAGAGATATACATAAAAAGTCAAGAATATTTGACCACCACCAAGAATAGCAATGAGGCCTTCACTTCTCTCTGCAACTCAAAACAACTTGTGAATGATGAACTGAGCCTGAAGTGTTTTTGCATTCAAAAAAGGACCACCACAGAGAATGCAAGTTGCTATTGTATGAATGTTTTATTGGTACTAGTATGGGGCTGTATTATTCATGAGTGTCAAAGTGTTTTCATTTGGATTCATTCAGGGTATTAATGGAGCCAAGCTTTTCAAGTATATAAAACAAAAACATTATTTAAAAAAAAATCTCTCTAAAACATTAAGAGTTTTTGCCTATAATGCATGTGGCATACATGGGATGACATTGTGTGGTGCAAAGGTTTTATCAGTATTAATTTGGGATGACCTGTATAATTCACTAATGGATTTTCCACTCATGAATAATATGGCTATTCCTGATAATAATTATAGAGGTTGTTGGAATCATCTTTGAAAAGGGAACTCTATCCACCACCCTAAAATCATGCCACAGTGTGCCAAGTCCTCAAGAAACCATAACCTGATCCAGTGAAACTTGCCAAATATTCCCCAGTATAGAACATCCCGTTTTTAGAAAGGTAATTGAAAATAAATATAAAAGTGACCTATGACTACATCTGTCCAGGGCCAAAATCCGCTCTGTTGAGCTTTAGACCAGGACATAGAACAGTGCTGATTGCACTAATGGATATCTTCTTTGGGCAGGGAGAAAACATTCATGCTCATTTTATTTCATACTCCTTTTATTGGTTCTATCTATAATATTTGATATATTTATTATATAGGATTGTCATAGAGCAAGAGTCAATAAAAAAAAACCACTGATTGCTCCAATATTTTCAGGCCATTCAGTAATGCACAGAACTTCTTCTCCGCCATCAGGACACTCACTTGTGGAGTCCCATCAGCCTCTTTTATTTCCCTCATGCTATTTGTCATCTGTATGAAGCATCAGAGGGAAGCTGTGACACATGAATACATATGCCAGAAGCTTCTTGATGAAAGCCAGCTCTATATTTCATTTATTCAGTGATAAGAACTCTATCATTCAGCTGTCCCAGTGCCTGGATAAAAGGCAGCATGAGAACCCAGGCAACAGTGATGTATTGGTGGTAAGAGTTTGCAGAGTTAACCACAACCACCACAAGCTCACCCCTTTATCAAAGGAGTCTTCCCACAGATCATCAGTTTGGCTCACAGCTGTGGAGAGAGCTTCTGGATTCGTCACTGCTGCTGGATATTCAAACTAGCTACAGTGGCCAAAAAAATACCTCCTTCCTTCTGCTGCTGCTCAGAAGATAATCCCCCCACTGATCCAAAAGTGCACCTCTGACCTCCTCATTTACACAGTCTATTGGGATTATGTCCAATGTTCCAACCCTTCAAGTAGCTTCTGAGAGTTGCCAATTACATTACATTAGCTACATTAATTAAAACAAGCCACAAAGAAGGTTTTTTTCTTTGCCTGAAAAGTGGACTTTCTTCCCTAAATTAAAATACTTTTAGGTACAAGATGTGCAGCATTAATTTTTGTGCCAGTGACAAGTTTAAGGTCTAAAAGCTTGGGAACTGTCAAGGATAGATAATATGCCTTATGTCAGTGGTATTCTGTGAATCTTTTTTTACAATGGGATGCAGCCCATTGATTCTATTCATAGCAGGTCATGAGTTATCAGACTTTATAACCTTGACACTGTCTATATGAAAGCTATTGTAGGTAATTTTTTGAGGGTTCTAAAATAAATTACAGTAGTTAACATTTTTCTTTTCCTTGATGCCTCCTACTTAGAATGTTACTAAGGCACGTTAATTTTACAGGAGAAAGAATATGAGAAAATGGTATCAATAATTTTTTTAAGAACTCTGAAAGCTTTCTTATTCCCCCTCCCCCCCCCTTGGCAAAATAGGTGTCAAAATATGTGATGGTGCAGTGCAAAAGTTTTATCGTCACCTTTATGGCATGGTTGACAATTATGCCAATCACGTGTTGACTAACAATTAAATCTTTATGACATATCATCATGTTTTCTTATCTCTCTCTCTGTATTTTACACTACACATTAGACATATGTATACACACATTTTGTAAAAAAAAATACTGAGAAGTGCAAATTTGTACAGGTATAGCACACAGCAGATTACTGACAGAGAAAAAAAATATACAAAACTAGAGGCTTCCAGGATCAGTAATATTGGAATTCAGAGGTTATGGCTAAAGAGTAGGATTTAATTTGATAATTAAACAAACAACCAAAAAACCCAAGAATCATGTTTTTCTCTCCAAGGTCCTTTTATCTCCAGAATTAACAATTTAGGTTTATATCTTAAGAAACTGTGTCCTTGCAAACACTGAATGGCCTGTATTCATAATCTTCTTCAATTGCCAAGTTAAAAAAAGCACCCAAGAATCTTTTCCCTTAGTGATAATTCCCCTTTGTTAATAAAACTACAGTATATAAATATTGGATTATGGACAAAGCTGTAACATAAATGGACACCCCCCAGTAGTTTAGTGTCACAATGTGACTCACTTTCAAAGTGATAATTTCACAGATTATGTCCTCTACAAGTACCAAATTCATGCTAATGTAAGCAGGTGCAACTCCATATAAAGCTAGTAAAGTTACAGCCATGTATGCCAGCTGTGAATGGCATCACAAAGGGTATATAAAGTGTTTAACACAATGTGAATGAAAAGTAGTCACAAATACAAACTGCACATTACATGGCATAAATGTAAATGGCTGTATTTTGGGGGCAAAAGGTAGTGACACATACAAATGAAAGGGAATAGCAAAACGTCTCTCTTTAAATAACACTTTCATATTGAAGGGTAGTGGTGAATTCTAGCACAAAGGGCACAAGAAAACACACTCAGTTTTTGTATATTAGGTCCAAAGAAAACAGGGAGGTCATGTGGAAGTATCTTTATCTCACGTCATCATCTCTTCCAAAATGTAAAGACAAGCTTTAAGATGGAAATCTATTTAGAGGGTATTAGTAGAGCATATCAAGGAGTGAATCTATTTCTGCTGACTTTAGAATTGTTCATAAATGTGATTTACTTCTGTCTTCTCATTCATAACTACATCACCCAATGATACCATTTTCAAGAGCCAACTGATTGAAAATGCTATATAATTTGATTTTTTGTTTTTTTTGTTTTTTGTAACTTGTAAAGCAGCAGTTTTGTGGGCACAGGTTCTAGGTTTACAAAGATTTTATCTGGTCTAACAATGGGCTTGTCAATCTAGCAGAGAAAGGTATCACATGATCCAATGGCTGGAAGTTGAAGCTAGACAAATTCAGACTGGAAATAACACATAGATTTTTAATGGTGAGAGTAATTAACCACTGGAACAACTTACCAAAGGTCTTGATGCACTCTCCATCTCACTGGATTTTTAAATCAAGACTGGATGTTTTCCTGAAAGATCTGCTCTAGGAAATTTTGGGGGGAAGACCTATGGCCTATGTTATACAGGAGGACAGAATGGGTGATCACAATGGTTCCTTTTGGCCTTGCCAGCTCCATTGGTCACTGCCTGGGATACGAGACTTTGTATCACCCATCCCCACCTGTGTGTGTCCTTTTCCTTCCCACCTTATTTCTGCTCTTTCCTATCCCTCTCCTTTTTCCTTCTGTCTAATAAAAGTCTGACTTAGCTGGCCATGTTTTGCTACATTGAGCCTGTGACTAAAGAGGTAGTTAAAAGCAATGCCCCAAATAGTGTGATGCTGGTATGAGTTTGCCAGGTCTTGGAGTGGTTAATAAGACCATGTGCTATGCCTGTGTTTCTCCTGCGGTGAGGCCACAAATAAGAGTCAACACCAGAGACAGAAGTTACATTTTCTCCCTTTGCTTTTTTTTTTGATCCCCTTTTATGCATTTGTCTTGTTTTTTCTTCTAAGCGGCCTGGAATGGGGAACTGCGGCCAATGGGAGCTGTGGGAGTGGTGCATCCAGGCAGGAGCAGCATGTGGAGACACGTGTCCCCCCAGGGGCTGCAGGGCATGCTGGCTGCTTCTGGGAGCGGTACTGGGCCGGGGCCAGTGCAGGCAGGGAGCCTGCCTTAGCCTCGCTGCGCCACCTAACGGGAGACGTTCGAGGTAAGTGCCACCCAGCGGGAGCCTGCACCCCAACCCCAAGCCCTGAACCCCCTCCCGGAGCCTGTACCTCATATTCCCTCCTGCACCCAAATCCCCTCCCACACCCCAACCCCCTGCCCTAGCCCTGACCCCCTTCCCAGCACCCTGTACCCACTCCTGCACCCCAACATTTTGCCCCAGCCAGGAGCCCCCTCCTGCACCCAAACTCCCTCTAAAGACAGATAATGTAAGTAATAGGGGAGGGGAAGGGTGTAATACTAGAGCGTGCTGGGTTCTAGGAGACTCTGAAAGGTGTCTCGGAGGTTTGAGTTTTCAGATTCAAATGTCCAACTAAATTTAGAGGGATGGGTTTAATCACACCGCTCTGAAGAAAACTGCAAGCTCCAGTTCACAAATCCCTTCCTGAACCAAGCCTTGCAGAGTCCTAACACTTATGCATGAAACTTCCCTGAGTATTAAGAAAAACAAAATTTCCTAAGCATACATCCAGGTAGCTTAGGGTTCAGCCTGATGCTATTAGAGTGAATGGCAGACTTAATTCCACTTGCCTGGACTACAGCATATTTTAAGGCACACTATTAAACAGAGTTGCATGTTGTCAGGTGAAAACTTCACATTGGTTTAGATATTTTGAAGATAGAACTCCTATTAATACTGAAAATTCAGCACTACAAAGTAGGTTGAGTTCAACTTTTATGGGGCTGGAGTTTAATATTTTCAAGTGAATGTTTCCTTATTTTAAAGTATTTTTTGTTTTTGTCTCTTTCGATGTAATGACTCAGCAAGAGAAGATATCTTCTTCTAGATGGTGCAGTTGCCTGGGGAGACCCATTTCTCAGTAATGGTACTATGAAGTAACAAATATCTGTATTTCTTTACAGTTAATTTGATTAGTGATAGCCCTAATTCCATGATGTTATAAAATAATTCAGCATAACAACAGAGTTATTTCCCCTTAGCTATAGAAATAGAAACAGAAAGAGAGCTAGTCAGCCTCTCATTTACACTGGTGTAAATCAGGAATTGTTTCAATACCACCAGTGAAAGGGAGAATAGAATTAGGTACTGTATATGTATAAACTGAAGTTTGAAACGGGGATAGGCTTAGACTAGTACATCTCTTGAAAGAAGGAAGGATAACAGTCCTAAGCAATTGCCATTTGAGCGAAGAGATGCCAGAAGGGTAATATTCAAGTGACCCTATATAGTGGAAATTAAACAGTTTGTTCACTAATGACAGTACTATAGACCCATATCGCTAAAAAGTAGCATTGACATTACAAGATCCCTGCACTGAGGAGCTTAAAAGGGTTGGGAAAGGGAGGATAAATCTAATTAAAAGGAAAAGTTAAATACTAACAGGTCCATTTCTTCTCTCACAACAGGGTAAATCAAAGAGAAATGATTAAAATAAAAGGAAATGCACCAGTGTAAAACAATTATAAGAACCTACTTCTATCCATCGTACTCATGTTAAGTTGTACTGCTCAAGTAGTCTCATGGATTTACTTGCTTTACATTGAAATCAATGGGCCTACTTGAGGAGCTGGGTGCAAAAGGGGTAGCAGAAACAGGGCCTAAGTGAGAAGAGAATAAAGTCCAAAGTATATTTAGAATAAAACATTGCATTACATAACCTATAGAACATTTCAAAGTTCTTTGCAAATGTTAATTAAGCCACACAACACCTCTGTGAAGAAGGCAGCAGGACATTTTAGATGCAGGTTTCAACACAAAGGATATAAGTGATTCATTAAAGGGCATTTAATATAGCAAATTAAAGGCAGATTCTGAAGTAGAAAACTCAGGACTTGTCTCAGATCTATAGAAAACACTGTTTACTGTAATTTAGAATCCTCTTCTACATTTCCCCAGTAACAAACATGATAAAAGAAGAAGAATTTCTAATCATTCTACGTGTATCCTGAAATGTTTTTCCACTGAGAGGTACATGACACTTAGGCCTAAATCTTCTCTTTTTTTATGTTTGAGGTGGTGTGACAATCAGGGTCCAGATGCCCCAAATGGAGAACAGGAGGTCTGCACCCCAAAGAATAAGCAATTGAATCAACTGGTTTTATACGTTGTTACTGTGTATAAATATATGTCAAGTAAAGTTTTTTATGAAAGTTTGTCGTTTTCTGAACTTGATGGTGATTAGGAGATATGTATACAGATTTTGGGTATAAATATATGTACGTGTAAAAAATTGGAACTGTGGTGCAACTACAGCATCATCTCACAACAGGGAGTGAAGCAATCAAGCAGGGAGGGGCACCTTCTAGCCTAGTTTTTACACAAAACCATTTTCAAGCATATAACCGTCGTCCAGCCAGGCAGACACACAAGAACATAAGAATGGCCATACCGGGTCAGACCAACGGTCCTTCTAGCCCAGTATCCTCTCTTCCGACAATGACCAATGCCTGAAATGGGCGGCGGGTATAATAGGCCAGGGGAGGCTCTGCCTCCCCTAGCACAGGTGCTGCCATGGGACCCCAGTTGCAGAGGAAATTTTTGCCTTTTATTATGCTCCATGCAGGTATTATGCCCCATGCCGGTTCCGGGGCAGCTGAGGAGGCACTATGTACTATTCAGCTTCTTGGGTTCATTAGTAATCTCCCTGGACTCCAGGGAGATTCCAGATAAACCCGGTATGCTGTCTGAGTAACACATAACGCCTCCTCAGCCACTCTGGAACCTGCATGGGGCATCAGGGCTTTGGCCGCGGAGGGGGTCTTGGGGCTCCGGCTATGGAGGGGTGGCCAGGGGGCTTGGGCCATGGGGGGAGCGGAAGGAGTGGAGCCAGGGGCTAGCCTCCCCAAAATGGGGCTCCACCATAATGCCAGATGCTTCAAAGGGAGTGAACAAAACAGGGCAGTCAGAGTATTAGGGACACCCAGAGCATGGAGTTGCATCCTTTACCATCTTGGCTAATAGCCATTGATGGACCTATCCTCTAGGAATTTATCTAGTTCCTTTTTAACCCGGTTATAAGTCTTGGCCTTCACAAAACCCCTGGCAACGGGTTCCACAGGCTGACTGTGTGTTATGTGAAAAAGTACTCCTTATGTTTGTTTTAAACCTTCTACTTATTAATTTCTTCAAGTGACTCGTGGTTCTTGTGTTTTGTGAAGGGGTAAATAACACTCCTCTATTCACCTTCTCCACATCATTCATGATTTTATAGACCTCTATCATATTGCCTTTCAGTCCTCTCTTT
This sequence comes from Emys orbicularis, assembly GCF_028017835.1. Lineage (NCBI taxonomy): Eukaryota > Metazoa > Chordata > Testudines > Emydidae > Emys > Emys orbicularis. Next base: position 196,979,806 of record NC_088684.1, read on the forward strand.
TCCAAGGTGAACAGCCCCAGTCTTTTTAATCTCTCCTCACATGGAAGATGTTCCACACCACCTAATCATTTTTGTTGCCTTTCTTTGCACCTTTTCCAACTCTATCTTTTTTTCAGATGGAGCAACCAGAACTGCACACAATATTCAAACTGTGGCCTTTTCCATCTTATCTATCCCTTTCCTAATGGTTCCTAACATTCTGTTAGCTTTTTAAATTGCCACTGCACGTTGAGTAGATGTTTTCAGAGAGCTATTCATGAAGGCTCCATGATCTCTTTCTTGAGTGGTAACAGCTAATTTAGACCCCATCATTTTGGATGTATAGTTGGGATTATGTTTTCCAATGTGCATTACTTTGCACTTATCAACATTGACTTTTATCTGCCATTTTGTTGCCCAGTCACCTAGTTTTCTGAGATCTTTTTATAACTCTTTGCAGTCAGATTTGGACTTAACTTCCTTGAATAATTTTGTATTGTCTGCAAACTTTGCTGCCCCACTGTTTATGCCCTTTTCCAGATCATTTATCAATCTGTTGAACAGCAGTGGTCCCAGTCTAGTTCCTTGGGGCACTCTGCTATTTACCACTTTCCATTATGAAAGATGATAATTATTCCTACCCTTTGGCCAGGTCTACACTAACCCCCTAATTCAAACTAAAGTACGCAACTTCAGCTACGTGAATAACGTAGCTGAAGTTCGAAGTACCTTAGTTCGAACTTACCTCGGTCCACACGCGGCAGGCAGGCTCCCCCGTCGACTCCGCGGTACTCCTCTCGTCTAGCTGGAGTACCGCAGTCGACGGCGAGCACTTCCTGGTTCGACTTATCACGTCCAGACAAGACGCGATAAGTCGAACCCAGAAGTTCGATCGCTCGCCGCAGAACTACCGGGTAAGTGTAGACATACCCTTTGTTTCCTACCTTTTAAACAGTTACTGATCCATGAGAGGCCCTCTTATCCCATGACTGCTTACTTAGCTTAAGAGACTTTGGTGAAGAAACTTGTTTAAAGGTGGACCACTAAAATTAATAGAATGACTTTGAAATTGAAAAGAAAACCCCAGTCTAGGGGTTAGTGTATAGTGTTTGCTGTAAGTATATGAATGTTGGGAAGGAGAGATCTCTTACCTCCTCTTTTGTTTAGCTTTGCATACCCTGGTGAATAGCTACTAGTCATAGATGATGAACTGCTGAAGGAGGAGTGGGATAATGCTGAGACCAGTGGCTCATCACATTTTTCTGAAATACAAAGAAAAGAAATACATTTATTTCCACATTGCTGTTTAAATGTGTCAGACACACTAAAAAGAACCTATACCTTGGATATCTTTTCTAGTTGCTTGTGTGGCGCTCATGACAAGAGTATCTGAGAGCATCACCATTGCATTCTAGACTCTGGAGTGGTAGGGAAGTACTATCATCCCCATGTTGCAGAGGAGGAAATGAGGCACAGGCAATCTACTAGTGATAGTGTCCTAGCCACTTGGATGTCCTTCCTCTCATTAAGAATGCATAAATTAAAAAAATACCCTACTGCATTTGAAATATCTTTTGGCAAGATAAAATAAAGGCAGTAAACATAATTATAGCAACTATCAGATTAATAGAGGACAATATGTGCACTTTCAATACTTGATCAAGATGTTAATACAGTAACCTGACAATTTTATTCATAATTTATCAAAGAAAATAATTAATTTGTAATCTATGTATAACTACAGATTGCAGATGCAGTGGAAAAAAAATGGAAAGATAAGGGATATAATATGTCTTTTTTTAAGTAATCTTTATAATCCTTTCAAGCACTATTTATCTATTTTGCATAAGATAAAGAAGGTTAACTTGGTGTTATTGTCCAAGATGGAGAAAGAGAGTTTAAAACAAAGAGAGAGTTTAAAACAAAATCCTTTCCTATTGTTGGATCAAATTATGTAAGTAAAGGTGGAAATGATTGGCTTTAGATATCTCAGTTGCTTAGAACAATTAATATGCAGACCTTTATTCTAGTTTCTCTCATATTTCACATTCGCACAGAAATATATGAGCTTTAATATTCTCTACATCTTAGGTACCACCTCACTACAGAGAAATTAAAAATAACTACTCCAAACAATTCAGATAATTGTTTTAATGCACACACCCAGCAGAGGCTCTGCTATAAAGGTAAAACATCTCCTGTTTACATGAATACAGAAAGTTAGCTCAATCCCAGATGGGCAGCATCTCTACCACAAAAGCACAGCACTTAATTTTTGTCCAATTAGAAGACCATGATCAGGGAGAGGCTAAGAATGGTTCTTGCATGTAGAATGAATTAACTGTAACCTCAAGAGAGGGTGTTTACTATGGGTCAAGTAGAGATCATGAGTGAGGTAAGTCATTTATAATGATTCTGGTCTACTAATATTTCCAGTCACAAATAGTTTCTCCCTTTCTCTTTCTGAATAAACCAAACGTATATCTCTATATAATGCAAAAAATGTAAAGAGTTCCACAACTATGAAACAAAACAACAAAACAGAAGGGGATTCTGATTCAAGCTAATTAGTATTCTGACATTTAACAGTCTAATTTATATGCCTTCACAAATTAGCTATGGTTAGTTAAGAAAGAAGGGGGGGAAAGAATATATTTCATACTATCATAGAAATATAGGCAAACACTAGATAAAAGGACAACTGTTAATTGTTCTAATGACTATAAAGCACATAATTTCTATCTTTAATGACATAATTGGGTTTAGCCAAATTGAAAGAGGGGGAGATTTGTTTTAAATTCTATTTGTTCATTTTACAAAACAGAACTTTTGATTTTTGCTGTTGTTTTAGCCCCTAATTACACAACAGAATGCAGACAGACAGATCTCTGCATTGTTTCAGAGTGAAGTTCCAGGCACACACAGAGGTATGCCCAACGCACATCTCATTTCAAGATCAGGGCCTCAGGGACTAATACAGACCTTAATTAATGGAGTTGATTTGTGTGGGGAACTCAAGTTACTTGAACAATCATCATAATGGACATTTTTCACATGAAAAGTACAGTTTAGGCCCCAAATCTATTTATTGAAAAATATTTTTTGTTGTTGAAAAGTCGATTAAAATTTAGAAAACAAAAATTAGACATGCTAACCATTTTTTTCATAAATAGGTGCATAGACTTATGCTAAGTCTATATTTAGATGCTGTAATAAATGGCCTGATTTAAAAAGTGCTGGACACTCATTCGCTGACACTGGCTTTTAAGAATATATTGGCCTGTATAGAAACTGCTGGTGGCTCAGCACTTTTGAAAATCAATCCACATTCATGCTTAAATGTGGATGTAGGAGTCTAACTTGCAAGTCCTATTTTTTTTTTTAAATCTTGGCCTACATCAGGGGTCTCAAACATGCGGCCCATGGAGTTATTTGCTGCGGCCCGCCAAGCTCCCTGCCCCCCTCCCCAAGTTATTTCCTGCAGCTACCAAGCTCCCCTCACCCGCCGCCCCCGCTCCTCTGCCTACCTCCAGATGCTTAGAGCTTTCCAGGAGGGAGGGGGGAGCTGTGTGCTCAGGGGAGGAGGCGGAGAAGAGGTGGGGCAGGGGTGGGGATTTGGGAAAGGGGTTGGAATAGGGGCGGGGAAGAGGTGGGAAGAGGCGGGGTCTCATGGAAGGGATGGAGTGGGGGCAGGGCTGGGGACGCGAGGGAGGGGCTTTTATATCTTTATATGAAAAGGTGTCAGTGATGTGGCCCTCTGGCCAATGTGGCCCTCATGTGGCCCTCGTGGTGATTTGAGTTTGCGATCCCTGGCTTACATGGTGGTCTCATTGAATCCTGAACAGTGGCATCACAATAGCACATGAGAACTGGAATGAGCACTGGTTCAACTGCTCATTATAAATATTATTAAAAACTTAGACTTTTTCCCCTAGTGAGTTATTCATAAACAGAACATTTTCTAATGTATTTAGTAATTGTAAGTATTTGTCAAGTAATTTGGATAAATAATTTTTGACCTATAGCTTGTTTGCAAAATTGTTTATTTCAACAGTTCATTTTAGTGCTATGTGGCTAGCCATGTAAGTCATAGGACATTATCTCTGTTCCCTGGTTGGATGGTTGAAACATTTTCAGAAGCATATTTAATGACAAAGTGCAACTACGAAATAAACTTCCAGGACAAATTTTTGGCTACTAATCAATAATAAACAAGATCCAAAGTCTTTGAATACTGAATACTCACTATTAATGAATATTATGATTACATTGTGAGTTGACCTTGTGACTTTAATTCACAAAACGTTTCATGCATCAGGGGCTCTGTTTTCAATTTAGTTTCTTATCTTACACTACTTGACCAAGTCGTCTAGAAACTAATTACAAACCAAAAGTTAAATTGGCCGATCAGTTACAATGGATGACAAATAAATAAATAAATAAATAAAGGGTTTTTTTTTGTTTAGTGTAGGTATTAGTAATAAGTGTGTGTGTGTGTGTGTGTGTGTGTGAGAGTGAGAGAGAGAGAGAGAGAGAGAGAGAGAGAGAAAGAAACTTAGACTTGTTTTTATCTTGTCAGTGCTCCTTCTGGATAAATACCATATACCATATTGCTTAGGAATCAACACACCTATTTTACAAACCTCTCAGAAAGTTGCAGTTCCTACTTTATCTCATCTACACTAGGAATGAATGATCAACTGATGTAAGCACAGAAGAAAAGCTTTATTATGATGAGGATGCTATATGGTGTCTGATCCTTCATTCCTTGCACATTCAGACCTCCTATTAGATAAAGGTTATATTGAAGAATGTGTTTTTTTAATATCTTTTTATCATCAAATTCTTAACATCATGTGCCTTTTCTCTGTATTTCCACATTTTCTGGACCATAAACCCTTTTATGCAATATTTCCTCCGAGGAAATAAATGCCTGCATCTTGATAGAAAAAAAAAAAGTAGGAATGAGAAAATCTATTTATAAAGTACATTAACAAAATACAATAGATCTCTCTAGTGTCAGAACTAGATAGAGATCATTGAACATAATGGGAGGCTATGGGTAGATTCTTAAGAATATTTGTGGAATGAAGAATTTATCCTGATGGCACATTGAAAAATATGAAAAAAGGTAAAGTGGGACATTTCGACCGAGTCCTTCTTTCCAACAATTATCTATATGGGAAACCTAAAACTGGATTTTAGGCAAGCTGTTCAGAGACAGCACTCTACAGCTGAAAGAGATGGCTCCACAGAACAGGTGCTGATCAGAAGCTCTGTTCTCTCACCAATTCTGGTAGCCAATGAGAAGATCATAACGTATAAGGGCTTCTCCTCCCATTTGGAAATGTCCATTACCGCTATTGCACTTTAAATAAATCAAAAGAAAAATATATAAACATGATTAGAAATGGTGCTAGTATTGAAATCACTGTCCCTTGTATGTGTTGTCCATGTGGGCACCTCACATATTCTCTCCCAAAAGAGCAAAGGAATGAAATAAGGAAGCTGAAAATAAAATTGGGCCCCTGTAAGCAGTGCCATGGCAACATATTCCAGGCCTGGTTTGAAGACTAAAATCTGCCCTCTACTGCGAAAAACAAAAACAAAGAAACTTGCAGTCACTACTAAGTACTTGTACAAAGGGAGCCTTCTCTGAAGCACTGTCATTAATCAGCTGAACCCAGTATTATCTACCTTGCTTTCCAGTTCTCTCTCTCTCTCTCTCTCAAAACAAACACAACCCAACAACAAAACACAAACCAGATCACATAACTTTTCCTGCCATATGGACTTTCTTAGATAGGTCTGGGTTAATTTTAGCTTTCTGAAAAACTCCCTTCATTAGCAGACACAGACACTGAAAGACAGCAAAAAATAGGCAGTGCTGGGTCTGTGCTAGGAAAACTCGCAGCTAAAGACCTTTTCTGAATGAAGCAAAAAACTGGCAAAGAAATCAGTTTTGCTCTTAAAAGGCTCAGAGTAGCTGCTTACTAAGTTTCAAGCATGCCTCTTTGGATAAGTCTACACAAGAAGCAGGAGCCCACGGCAGCAAGTATTAGAGCCAGGGTATACAAACTCAGGCTTCTGATGTGTTGCTAAAAATAACTGTGTGGCTGTTTGGGCTTGGGCTCTGAAGCCCACCCCCCTTCCTAGGTTTCAGAGCCCGAGCTCCAGCCCAATCCCGAACATTTACACAGCTAGTTTTAACACTGTAGCACAAGCCCAAGTGTGTAGACCTGGGCTCTGAGACTCACTGCCGCAGGTTGCTCCTTACTGCATAAATGTACCCTAAGGTCTTTGCTGCTGAGACTTTTCAGTTTCTCACCAACCAAAAAAAACCCAAACTTTTCTCCAATTTCATCCTAATGATACATCCTATTGCCCATTTGTGTTACATTGTGGCTAAGAGTGGGGATGAAAACCTCACATTCAAGAAATTTTTTGGGATATGTTGACCTTTCATATGGCTTTGCTTTCTCCATCGAAATCTTTTCTCTTTGAACTTTGTGGCTATTCCTAATGTTTCAGCCTGTGAAGCAGCAGCTTCCTTACATCCAATGAACCTAGAAGACCATAATTCTGGTAAAGCATCTCAAAGGCCACCAAGTAAACCACAAGTCATTTGAACGTCAATATCTGGACACAGCAATTTTTTGCTCACAAAGTTAATTTTTGATAAAACTGTATAAAACATCTTGGAAACAAAAACACTGAAATGTTCTCTAGCAATCTATCAGCTCTCAGTTTAAATTCTCGCATAAGATTGTGTGAAGCTTTGATCTCAGCGAAACATCAAGAACGCCCCTGAACCTGATTTCATAGTGGATGGATTGCCTCTACCCTTGCTGACCATCTCATTGTGATATTGTGTTTTACTGTAATACTAATGTCCTTTTTCAACACATCCTAATGACTTGGTGAGTGCAACACATGGGAGGAAAGATGTGTACTGATTTACCTACTGAATTCCATTTTGAACACCTTTGTATACTGCAGCCATATCAGCTCCATTGTCACAGATGGGTCCCTTGCAAATCGGCCTATCTAAACACTCTTTTTTCAGCTTCTCTAAAATAGCATCCAGAATATCCTGTCCTGTTTTGGCTTGGATAGCAACAAAATCTATAAAACATGAAACAGGGCCCCGACTATACCATTCGGGCCACACTTGGGGCACTACATGGATATTGTTAGGGTCCTATGCAGAAGAAAAAGTGAGAAATAAACCTCTTCTCCCTGCAAAAACAAACAAACAAACAAAATAATCCAGGGCCCTTTATGGGCCTAGGCCAGGGATTCTCAAACTGGGGGTCGGGACCCCTCAGTGGATCGCGAGGTTATTCCGGGGGGGGTTGTGATCTGTCAGCCTCCACCCCAAACCCTGCTTTCCCTTCAGTATTTATAATGGTGTTAAATATATAAAACGTGTTTTTAATTTATAAGGGAGGTCGCACTCAGGGGCTTGCTATGTGAAAGGGGTCACCAGTACAAAAGTTTGAGAACCACTGGCCTAAACCCTCTTCCAGAGGAACTGTTTAACTCCCTTTGCATGTCCCTGCCTGTAGGTCAATGAGTTAGATATCCATCTTGTGAATGTAATGGCTATTTTAATCACTAGCCTTTCACCAACATGCCACATGTGATGCATATGCACTTCATATACTTTGAGGCTACAGCTTGGATTTTGCACTGGCTTGAAATGGCCAGGATTGGGAACAAGTCGAGTAAATGATGTAGATTTCCTCTGGTGGTGTTGTATGTTCGCCAACATGCATTTTTCAACTATATCAATTTTTAATACTTATCTTGGGGGAGCATCTAATAAGCAGAAAAAGAAACCGCAAAAGATCTCACTTTCATGTTGACAAAAAAATCGCTCTCATTTAAAAATCTCTCTTTATGTTAAAAAGCTCCCCTAAGTGAATTTGTGAGTTAAAAGGAAGGGTTCTATTTTAAATTAATAGACTGCTAAAATGCTATTAAAATTGCTTTAATAACTTATGATAGTATATAGCCCAAAAGAATTAAAATTAAAAGATTGCTTATGTAGGGCAAGCTAACATTTCTAAACCTGTATGAGATTTCGACGATAGATAGATAGATAGATATAGGATCATTTAGCCTAACTTCATAGCCAGAAAGCGTGTGATGCCATAGCGGGGACAAATCGAGGAACCGTAGTTTACACTGTTTTCTGCAGAATCCAATCTTTCACTTACTAAAAACAGAATCATAATCCTTTCTGATACAGATATACAGTAGTCTTCCCCATATAAGTCAATGTACTGTGCCCTGTTAATCAATTACAGAACACTGCCTCCAGCCAGAAATAGCAGCAACAAAGGAATAAATTCTACCCCACACCATTTATATCAGAGATGTGTTAATGCCAAAGACAGCTTGGGACTGTTTAAATGTTAACATTATGAAGCAAGAGCAGTCTTCTTCTCTACTCCATTTTGTCCTGATAGCCTTGGCAACAAGAGCTTCTGCCACCATAATAGGTATAATGCAACTTCAATTGCACTTACATTCCAGTTCTGAGGAAAGAGAGGGTGTTTTTTTCCCAAAAGGGCTCCTTTATATGGGCGGAAAATTTTATGCTTATGTTCTGCTCTTTACCATGGGTGAAATTCACCCCCATGCAGAGAACAAACACAAATCCTGTGCACCACTTAAGGAGCAAAAATCCTGTCACCACTGAAGTCATTGATAAAACGACTTCAATGGGGCTAGGATTTTATTCAAGACCTCTGAAATTTCATTGGGTTTGGAGTTCCACCTGAAACACTGATTGAACCTGTAATTTTGTTTAACTAAAGATACCAAAACCACCAGTCTTCAAGTGCTTTGGCGTGACCACATCTACACTGGACTTGAACCTGACACATTCTGCATTCATTTGGTAAGGCTAGGAACATTGATCAGAGATGGACATGGATTTTATTGTTATTCCTGCATATCTGTAAACATTTTGAAGTTGCTGTTCTTTTGTGGATTTTAACTTTGAACTCAAAGGATGAGAAAGATTACAAAGCTAGGACTGCTCTAAATTATGCAAGAGGCCTGCATTCTTCAGCACTCTGGTGCTGCAAAATGGAAATTCTGCATTGACTACAAATAAATGTAATAGGGGTTCTTTCTGTGGCAAATTCTAGGACTGTGAAATAACTGAGATGACGGGGCAAAAAAATACACAGAATTTTTCCAATATGGCCACTGCTCCCACTTCCACTTGAAAATGTCCATGAATGTGCTCAATGCGATTTTTTGCCTGTACATTAACAATTAGATTCCAACGTGGTTCATTTGAACCCAAACTTTTTTGAACTTCAGGGACTGTGAGAATCCATGCAAACCATACATAAAGACCTGCCAGACACTTTGAACTAATTTTAGAAAGGTTCAGATAGCTCTTTTGGATTGACCAGATTCTTGTGACACATGCTGATAACTGAATGGAAGTCTGCAGAAGTAAATTTCCAATGTAAATGACTCACTACCCCTCCCTTGATATTTTTAATTGAATGCATATTTTTTTATTTTTAGATGTCTCCAATTTTTGACATGATTCATTGTTTCAGTGCACTTTTTAAAACCTGGCAAACTGAAGCAATGAGCAAGAGATAATACATGCTTTAAAAAAATAGCCCAAATGAGTCACATTACAGCATCAATCATTCAGAAAATGCCAAAGAAACATCTGAAGCAAAGTCAGCACTTTCTCTATGCATTTTCTCCTGTCATCTCAAACTTTTATACATAATAAACTTGGTGGTTCATATAATAAAGGCATCCGGAATGAGACTCACAAAACGCTGTTAAAATTGTAGGGCTAGATTCACTCTTACTGGTACAGGAAGGTGCAAATCATCCCTTCTTGCAATAGCCTTGTATACTGTCCACTTCACTGGAAATCACCTAGGAAACTAAACCAAACCGGAAATTCATTAATACCCTCCACCAAACCCACAAAGATAGGGGACGAACGGGTCAGATTTATGGTGGAGGGCAGAACTGGAAAAGGCCCTCATCTGCTTTGCTTTCTATTATCAAATGCTCTATGCCCCAGCCACCTCACCCAAGCTCTGAGGCAGGGACTAGGACCATCTATGAGAGACCTCCTGTTAGAGGTACTGTTTCATTGGCTGACTATTACAACAGATGCACACACCTTCTCCTGGCATCCTCGTGGCCGACAATCACTGTTAAGGCCACATGCATTAATCTTCACTTCTGGCTCCACAGATACATGGATGGCAGAGACTGTCTAAGGGTTTTATTAAATCTTCATGTCCCTTAGCCACATCTCTTCTTCCAACAGACTCCTCAAGTTGATGGTATTAATTACCACTACAAGCCCTCTCTGGGCTGACTTTCTGCCACTCAGTGACCTCCACCATATTGTGCACCAGCAGAAGCTAGAGCAGACTGAGTAACTACAGTCAGTATATTAAAAAGTAACACGCAGGTTGAATAGTGCACACTGATAGAGAGAGAGTTTGGATTTTGCAAGAAAATATGCAGATAAAAGAAAAGCTGATTATTACTAAATAGAAAAGTAAGGATTACTATGTATTATTCATAATGTGTATTGCCATATAAAAAGATGCATCTGAAAACTAAGAACGTAATTCTGTAAACATTTGTGCATGTGAACTGTACTATTAACATCACTAACTTTTGGTAATACGAGAAACATGGGGAGGAGAGAATTCTGTTTTTTGTTTGTTTGCAGCAGGGTGCTCAAGTGCTTAGTGTCCTAATTGCAGAATATGACTTCTCTAACAATGTTAACTTTTCCCATTAGAGTGGTCTTTTTTGAGTAGCTATAAAGGGACTTTCTCCAGACCACGCTTATTTTCTTTATGTTCAAATAGTGCTGGCATTGGTGGGCTAGAAATGGCATGAGGCTATGTCTGTCTGTACTTTTTAAGAAGCAGGAGCAGTAGGCATTCAGGGATGTGCTGGAAGGGCATCTGGGGTGCTCCCAGGAGTCCTTGTCAAAATTCTGAAGGGAAGATGGGGATGATTTCCAGCCATCCGATGGAGAAAAAAAAATTCTAGTAATTGGTAAGGTGCAGCTGTTAATGAATACTTATCCCTGGGGCTCTTAAAAGTACTTCTGAAGAGCAAATGGTTTCCCTTTTGAATGGTCCAGATTACACCAAAGTGTACATGTTTTCAAAAATATTCAGATAGGCCTTGTATAAGGTTATCATACTCATCCCTCCCTATAAATTATACAAGTTATATACCATGTTACCCACTATATCATTTTTGGGAACAAGGTAAACACGCTTCCAACGAAGTTTGTTTGATTGGTGCCTCTGGGTCATTCTGTTTGCCTTTTCCCAGTTCTTAGGAAAAGAGCTCACTTCCAAGTCTCGGCTCCCCTGAGGAACTACTGTGGAGTATCTCCCCCAGCCATTCTTCCTCCCTCTTCTGTTAAGTCTCTGGCTTTCCTTGAATATCATGTCTGCTCATGTAACTTTCACCTGATCGCTAAACTCGTTCCCATTAGCTGGGAAGTGAGTTATACCTAGCACAGGTGCGGCTGAGCCCAGCTCCTCTTAAAGGATCAGCTCACACTGTGATAGAGCCCCTTCTGAATCATAGCCAGCACATCACTGATGCTATCATAATGTTGCTGCTGGTCACCTGTTTTAAGTAAAAAACTATTACTGTCAACCCCGGATTTGGATAACAAAATGTGTACTCTGTGTTGTTTAGGGAAGATCAGGAGTGATATGTAAACTGGAGAGGCTGTCTAGTTCAGATGTGGCAAGGGTAAGTTACTGCAGTACTTGCAACTGAATGTTTACTGGGTTTAAAATTGCTGCAAGCCATTTGTAACAGAAGGTGAAACAGATGAGTCTATTTGAAGTGAAGTGTTAAAATACAACATCTCAGCCAAGAAATATAGAAAGTCATGACTTTCTGACCCCCAAAAAAGGGCTTTTAATCTTCTGATTTTCCCTGTGTAAAGAACAGGTCAGCAGGGCATAAGCACCAGCATTGTACCATATAAGCAGAAATTTTAAATATTACTTACTAATTACACAGAGAACAGCAGAATACAAGAAAACTGTAAAGCAACTTTAAAAAACATTATTAAAACAGAAAACAGCCTGTTTTAAAATCTGAATCATAATGCAAATGTGGGGTGGAGGGTGGGAAGAAAGGCATATCAGCATGGGTTAATGTTGTACCATGTGATAAATGCTAGTTAAACTGAAGTTCACCTGAAGAAAAGCTCTGTGTAAGCTTGAAACCTTATCTCTATAACAGAAGTTAGTCCACTAAAAGATATTACCTCACCCACCTTGTCTCAGTTTAACTAAGGACCATTTTGTTCCCTTTGAACATTCCGAGAGGCATGTCTGCAGCATGCTCGGAAAGACTAGGCCATCAAGCAGTTGCCAGAAGATTGCCAAGGTCACTCTGGAATTAGGATAAAGATACATGGGAGTTGGCTTATCTCCTTCTCAGAACCAATATGAATATTAATAGGACTCTTTTTGGATTCAGACACATCGGTTTGTTCAGACATCCATCCTTGCCATGGTGCATAAGAAGATTTTATAATCTAAAGTGAATGCATGTTTTATTCACCGGAGTACACCCACCTCAAAGAGAAAGAATAAATAAGCATAATTTGCTGGAATGTTTTATGAGCTGTTTCGGCTGTATATTTTAAGTGATGCTAATCTAAGGATGGGACACCACAAAGTAGCTTGTGGTCAATGGCAGCCAATCTAACAAAGAACTTCTGGACAATGTTATTGAGGAGGACAGCTCAAGTTAACATTGGCTATAAAAGGGAAGACAGTCTTGGACAACTGCCACAGCCCCAGGCTGAGGACAATAAAGCTCTAGCCAAACGCATCATCATTGTGGAACAGAAACATGTAGCCTTTTCCATAGTGTTCTAAAAGAAGCTGTTGATGCAAATAATGACTATAGATGACAATGGTTGACAAAGGCCAAGCTAGGTACACTTGATTCCACATGCCATTAAGCTACCCTGCCAACCTAATAGGCACTATAGCATTAACTATAGCATCAAGTAAGGAAGGAAATTGCAATGAATAAAAAAATGCAAAGGAAGGGAAAGAGAAATATTTGCAAATGAGGCTGGCAATCAGTTTTTGATAGATTTTGGATGGTTTTGTTAACCTTTGTTCAATGCCTGGTCTATCAAGTACCCCTTGAGAAAGGGTTATGACTGGCCAACACTGTAGGATTTTTTTTTTTTTTTTAAATATGCTGAATCACAAGCCACCATCACCACCTTCATGGTTAGCCAGCCAGTTCTGCTAGTCCAGGGGTCCCCAATGCGGTACCAATGCGTCGACGCCTCTGGATGACAGTGCTTCTCGGCGGCATTTCGGCGGCGATGCCTATTGACATTGCCGCTTGTCGGTGGCATTTTGGCGGATGCTCGTCCGCCGCCACGGTCCCCCGTGGCTCGTCGTCTGGCGCCCGCCAGATGAAAAAGGTTGGGGACCACTGTGCTAGTCATTAGTTTTGGGGATGTGTTGCATCACAAGTCAATATCCACCCACCCCTTCATGGTCAGCTGGCCAGTTACATTGGTTGGTAGGGAAGAAACAAAGAAGCATAGCCTCAACTTGTTTCTGTCCCCTTTTTGTTGGCAACGTTATGGGTGGTAGTCAAGAGCAGTCCTTGTCCACTAAAAACCATCCCCTGTATTTGGGGGATGATATGTGTTTCAAGACTCACATATGCTTCTAGGATTCTTCTAGGATTCATTCTAGGAGCCTTCACTCTTCTTCACTCTGCCAGAACCTTGTTAATAGCTCCTGTGCATACAGTTCAGATAATTTACCAGCTACCTTCACAGTTCGAGTATCACACAATCGAAGTAAGTCATATCCAGCCTTTGTTTACTATTATCTGCTGTTTCTGCCAGCATCTATTTGCTTTTATCTGCTGTTTCTAACTGTGCTCATGTGAATTACAGTGCCCTTCCCTTATTTTGCAGCGGGCAGGGGGAGACTACAGACCTCTCTCATATGATTGAGATCTCATATGACAGTCTTGCTAGTGAGGCAAGTTCACATTCAGCTACATGAGAATATGAGCCCAACCGTAACTAAATATTTTCTGTGAATATCTCTGGAACTCAGCTGTAATCTGAAGATTAGAGCATCTCATATTGATCCCCTGGAATGCTTCTTATTTCACCCAACTTGCATACTGTCAATAGAGATAAAACACAGCTGCTCAAAAGGGTGTCAGTGGCTGCTGTAACTAGGAAGGGGGGAACTGTACCTGCTCTTTTTCCTCCTGCAAGGTGAGGTGACAAACTAAATTAATTTAGTGGTCTCTGCACAATCTTTAGTGCTCAAAGTTACGTGTGCTGAGGTTTTTTTCTACAAACAACAAGAAAAAAAAATAGGGTAGGTTCTCTAGATCTCTGTCTGTAATGAAACCAGCAAGATTAAGGTAGTGGTATTAAGGGGTTGCTTTTGTTCAAAGTAGGAAACTATTAATCAGGCCCATAGTGCTTTAGTTCTGGTTTCAAGCACTATTTGTGTTGTCACTTTGGGCAAGTCATTTAGGCGCCGATTTTAAAAGGTATTTAGGTGCCTAAAGATGCAGTCAGGCATCTAGTAGGATTTTCAAAAACATCTAGGTGCCTAATTCCCATTTCTGGCTCCCGGGGCCTCACCTGGGATGTGGGAGACCCAGGTACAAGTCCCTGCACTGCCCGATTTGGAGCAGGGAGATTAACCTTGGTCTCCCATGTCCCAGGTGAATGTTCTAACCATAGGGCAATAGAGTCAGTCTCTCCCTTTCCCAATTAATATTTCATTATTTACACAAAGTGGAATAGCTCCAGGAGTAGCAACTGACTCACTGACAGGGACTTGAACCCAAGTCTCTCACAACCCACACCGGTGTGTGCGTGGGTCTCTTTCTCCCCCCAGCTTCCCCTTCTCAAAAGGTCTCAGTTTCACTCCCATGTAGAATGAAAACAAATGTCAAAACCTCAACATTTTCACCACACAGAATATTTTCCAGCCACTGCTAAAAATCAGGCTCTTAACCAATCCACGATCCAGATTGCTGATCAGTCAAATGGCTAGAATGCTACTTATCCCACAAAGTGTTTTGAAGTATTAGGAACAACATTGATCTGCTCTGGTGAAACAAATGCAAATGATGGCATAAGAGTGCTATAAAAGTGCAAAAGTGTTATTTTAAATGGATACAGCTACAAGCCTTATGACATTTCTGACTGCACCGTATCTGACCAAATATGCTCCATAATATTTTTATAAAGTAGAGCTTTTAACTATTGAAAATTACCAAAGGTTTACAGTAAATAATTACTATCGTCTAGAACTTAACTGGAGACGGACATTTTGTGTTGAAATACCTTATTCCCGTTAACTGACAAAGAATCTTATAATTTTAAAAACTGTAAATGAATTATTTTACTTTATTGTCAAACAAATTATTTATTTTTAGAGCTAGTGAAGACAATGGGGAGGTTTCTATCAAAAATCAGAAGGTGTTTTAATTTCATGTAAATGTTTTCATGTTTTATTCTGTTAGGATAAAAAACAGTTTTTCTTAAAACAATGCAAAAATATCTCATTTTTTAAAGTTTAAAAACATTTCATCATTTTCCATTGGTAAAAAAAGGAGAAAAATTAACACTGTATCACACTTTTTTTCCTTTCATTTTTCACACTTTTCCATTGGAAAAAAAAATTAAAATGTGAAAAAATGTGTCTTCTTCCAATGTCTTTCACTTTTTAATGTTTTGCAACTTTTTAAGCTTGTAAAGAAAGAGGGAAGGAGGAAAACAAAGTAAAAAGGATTTTTTCCACAACCATGCTACTGTACCTTTTTATCAACACATCTTTGTACTAGAAATGCAAGCAGTGCATCTGGAAGAACCATATCAGGAGACTTTCATTTTTAGGTCGGGTGTGCATGTGTTCTCTCTCAGAGCCTATTGGAGCTGAATATTCTAAGGGTAGGAGTCAGGACATATTAGAAGGTTAAGAGAACAGAAGAGCCACTCTGAGGGGGACTATTACTGGGTTAGAGAAGGGGAGGGAACATATACACAGGGCTGGCTCCAGGGTTTTGCCGCCCCAAGCGGCGGGGGAAAAAAAGCCGCGATCGCGATCGGCGGCAGCTCCATCGCACCGCTTTCTTCTTCGGTGGCAATTCGGCAGCAGGTTCTTCCCTCCGAGAGGGACCAAGGGACCCGCCGCTGAATTGCCGCCAAAGAGCCCAACGTGCCGCCCCTTCCCCTTGGCCGCCCCAAGCACCTGCTTGCTGAGTTGGTGCCTGGAGCCGGCCCTGCATATAAAAAATGCATGGTAGTTCAGAATCAACATGAAGGTAACAGTAGCGTAAGCCAGGCATGAAACAATTGCATCACCCCTTAAATAAAGTCTTCACAATGCCACGTTATCTTTTCAAGTTTCATTTAATTAAAATAAATACACTAGACAGTTATTTGGCTGGTGTTGTGTAGTAATGTCATTTTGCTATGAACCAGTTGTATGGCTGCATAACAGACAATTGCAAGATTCCCCAAAGAGCCATGTTGACCATGGCAGTCAATTTGGCAGGTGTTGGACAGGAGTCTGAGATACAAGCCTATTGGATGAATTAAAGCCTCCAAATCACACAGTTTCACAGCAATCTGAAAATACAACCAGCCTGATTCCCTTCTTTCTGATACAAATATTATACCAACATAAACCCATTGACTTCAGTGGAGATACTCCCGATTTAGCTTCTTCTAAGTGAGTTCAGAATCAGACTTTACGGGTCTTAAAAACTGACAGGTATTTGATCTCCTGATTCCTAGCACTGTACTTCAGCCACAAAACTCTTCTTCCTCTGTCATCTTTGAGGAGAAAACTATGCTTTTCTCTGATGGTTAAATTATTTAATATGCTGAAGGATGTAAAGCATAATCCATAAATGGTTAAGTAATAAAACACTGATTAACAGAGTATACAGAATGTAATAGATTTCATTACAGGTGTAGAAACTGTACAAAAGAACAGAAACTAAGCCTCATTTCTAGTTATCTTACACACACATACACACAATTACAAAGGGATCTCACAAAACTGGGTGACTGGGCAAGAAAATGGCAGATGAAATTCAGTGTTGATAAATGTAAAGTAATGCACTTTGGAAAACATAATGCCAACTATATACACAAAATGATGGGGTCTAAATTAGCTGTTACTACTGAAGAAAGAGATCTTGGAGTCATTGTGAATTGTTCTCTGAAAACATCTGCTCAATGTACAGCGGCAGTCAAAAAACTAATAATGTTAGCTACCATTAGGAAAAAGATTGATAATGAGGCAGAAAATATGAGAATGCCACTATATAAATCTATGGTACGCCCACCCCTTGAATCCTGTGTGCAGTTCTGGTCACCCCATCTCAAAAAAGATAGTTTAGAATTGGAAAACAGAGAAGGGCAAGAAAAATGATCAAGGACAGCTTTCATATGAAGAGAGATTAACATGACTGGGCCTGTTCATCTTAGAAAAGAGATGACTGAAGGGGGATATGATAGAGGCCTATACAATTATGAATGGTGTGGAGAAAAAGTGTTATTTACCCTTCACATATCTCAAGAACCAGTGGTTACTCAATGAAATGAATAGGCAGCAGGTTTGAAACATACATAAGAAGTGTCTCTTTATACAATGTACAGTCAACCCGTGGAACTCATTGCCAGGGGGATGTTGTGAAGGCCAAAACTGGGTTAAAAATAATCAGCTAAGTTCCTGGAGGATAGATTCATCAACAGCTATTAGCCAATATGGTAAGGGATGCAACCCCATGCTCTGGGTGTACCTAAACCTCTGACTGCTAGAAGCTGGGACTGGATCATTTGATAGTTGCCTTTTCTGTTCACTCCCTCTGAAGCATCTGGCACCAGCCACTGTCAGAAGACAGGATAATGGGCTAGATGGACCATTCATCTGACCCAATATAGCCATTCTTATGTTCTTATTAGCTCTGTATTGGTATGCTGCCTTCATTTTTATCACCTCTTGGAGAAAATCCACAGTTTCTATACTCATAACAGAAGCTAACTGGCTGGCTGACTACTTATCAGTGGCCTGCTGTTACTAATGCTGATAAAACCAAAAACCAATAGGTGCATAAGTGATAAATCATACCGTACTATACTGATAGCTTTTTCTTTGGAGGAAAAGACAAAATACATTTACTTCTTTTCCGTTCATCTTTTACTTTAGACTTTATTTTTAACTATAAATCTGCAAAAGTCTAAGAGCATCATTTGGACCACACATCTTCCCAATCCCCACATCTGAATCAAGAGAGAAATAGTGCAGTGTATTCCTTCACACTCTTTTGTAAAAGAATTCTCTCTCCACCATGTTAACTTCTTACCAGAAGTGGTGTCAATTGCACCAGACACTTTATGTCCTAAAGACACATTGATTTCAAGGAAATATCAATAAAGTGTGCCAGCACAGATGTTTTATAGCAGAAGACTGACAAGAAATGCATTAACCCCTCTCCCCACCCCTGGCATCTACCACAGGGAATACATTGCATACATTCCTGGTGCTCTTGCTAAGAATCTCTTGCTATGAGTTCCTGGAGACAGGAGAAAAGCCTTTAGCTGAGAAATTAGTTCCCTCTTTTTGTTCCTCTAGAACCAGGTTCTGGTATTTACCTTTACGGGGACATGGGAAGGCTACATCCCTTCCCTGGATTGGAGATGGTTGAGTTATTTATTTTTGATCCAGGAAAGGTGTTTTATGGTGAGGTAAATATCCTTCATGTTATGGTTATTATTTTGTATAGTGTCCAGATAGATACACTTATAAAAGTGAAAAATGAAGCAATAAACCCCTTTAATGGATCAGAAGTTTGGTTCACAATCACATTCAGATATTTGAAAGCTTATCTAAATGATACAGACTTCTTGGGTCTGCAAAACTGAGCTAGAAATCTCACGAGGCTAGGCCCTGGGATTTATTTGTACCGATTGGGCCAGAAACATCATAAAAATACCAGACACTAAGTACAGAATCAAAAATGTCAGTAACAAGAAACAAATATAGCTCACATTTTCTAGCCTCAGAAGGTTCACTTTTTTCCTTGACTGGAGGGGGCACTTAGAGAGGGGAGGAGATTTCAAAAAAGTTCAGATTTTATCTGAACTTGTTTGTCTGTCCTAATAACCAAGCTTGCATTAAAACGCTCCCCAATCTAGGGTCAGAGTGTGCCTTGAAGGGACTGGTGCTGTGTGGGAGGCAGTGATGTCTCCCTTTCATTTCCGCCCTGCCCATTCTCACCCCTCAAGGTGCTAGGAGGGAGCACTGCCTACAATCAGGGAAGCTGAAGGACTGTGAATGCCACTTGTCCTCCTGTGTGCATGCATGTGCAGGGTGTAGAGTACATTTCCCTCTCTTCGATGACCAAGCAGAAACTAGCCCTCATTACGGATCATACTTCACTCAGTTAAATTGTGCTCTGACCAAGGGACTGTTGGACATAGATGGGCATTTATAAAATACTTGGGGTGTCAAAAGATTGTAAGCGCTTTTTATGTGCCACAAAGTTCATACTAGTTACCTAAAATGATCAGAAATTTTGAGACACTAAGGCCCTAAATTTCTTCTGCCAAAATCTGCAAAAGTGTATGTATTCCCCTTATACATGGAAAATAAGAGCACACAAATGAGCATTTGCATGCGCAACAAGGAGCTTGAATCTGGAAGGTGGTGACTGCTCTCACAACTTGTTAAAGTCACTGGCACTTGAGGCTCTCAGCCTCTCAAAGAACCAGCAGTTCATCCACCTTGCACAACGTGTGTGTGTGTGTGTAAATAATCATATTCACCACTGTCTGAAAATGGAACCCTAGGTATTTTAAATATTTGATCATTAATTTCTGTAATATCACAATGCTGAGCTCTAGTCATTTCTCCAGACACAAGTATAGTATTAAGGGAAGCTGCATACGTTTGTGGTGAGACCAGACCTTGCCGTGTATAAATTTACATATCCTGAGTACAGTAGAACATTTTTCTTCGTGACAATCTTGCAAACAGGGCAGATACGAATGTCTGACTAGCAACTAGAAAAGGCATTTAGAGGGCACCTCCTCTTCCCCTGATGCCAGAGCACCTAGCACCACAAGCCAGCAGCTGGTCTGTCTGCTTGGATTTTAATTTTTTCAGCTTACTAAAGGAAAGAGAAATTCGTAGAGTAAATCCATGTATCTCATTAGAAAAAGAAGGAAGTATCTGACGAGGGTTGTCAACTGTCTAATCGCACAAACCCAAATACCCTTGCCCCACCCCTACCCTGCCCCTTTCCAAGGCCACGCCCTGCCACGCCCTTTCTCTGAGGTCATGCCCCGGCTCACTCCAGCCCCTCTCCCTCCGTCGCTTGCTCTCTCCCACCCTCACTCACTTTCACTAGGCTGGGGCAGGGGTTGGGGTGCGGGTGGGGGCCTCCGGGAGGGAGCTTGCGTGTGGGAGGGGGCTCAGGGCTGGGGCAGAGGGTTGGGATGCAGGAGGGGGTGCGGGGTCCAGGCTCCAGCCAGGTGGTGCTTACCTCAGGTGCCTCCTGGAAGCGGATGGCATATCCAGCAGGGGCTCCTAGGCTCAGGGGCGGCCAGGTGGCTGTGCGCGCTGCCTCAGCCTGCAGGCGCCGCCCCCGCAGCTCCCATTGGCCGCGGTTCCCTGTTCCCAGCCAATGGGAGCTGCAGAGTCAGCCCTCGGGGCCGGGGCAGCGCGCAGAGACGCCCTGGCCGTGCCTCCACCTAGGGTTTGCCAAATATGCTGGCCACTTCGGGGAGTGCCACGGAGCCAGGGCAGGTAGGGAGTCTGCCTTAGCCCCCCTGGACTATTAGTGGCCTAATATCTCCCGGATTGGCTTCAGTAGCCTCTGGGAGATCAAGCCTGATTCCAGGAGACTCCCGGGCAAACTGGGAGGGTTGGCAACCCTATATCTGACAGAGATTTAAATATCCACATGGAAAAAGATAGATCAACATTTTCCCACTTGGATGACTAAAGTTAGGCACCTCAATAAAAATGCAAGTAGTCTCATTTTTGGGGTGCTGAGCACCCATAACTTTCATGAAAGTCAATAGGAAACCTGACCACTTTTAGTCAGTCACACATTTATGTATTTATCAGCCTAAGTTTAAGCACCTAAACTTGAGAATGTTGGCCCTAGCTTTTATATTAAAGACATATTTGATTTTTGGATTAAAATTACTTGATAGTAAAATGGGACTGCTCTAATGGTTTTTCTTGCTGCTACAGGAGACACTGATTTAAAAGTTTTGGTGAACACGTGGAAATCTTTTCTTTTTCTTTTTCAATGGGTTGATGTGCTAATGAAAGGAATGTGAATGATAGCCTCTGCTCAGCCAAAGAACAAGTACTGCACAAGTAACAGCATCACAGACATTCCCACACAGAGACCTCAATCCCAACCTGGAACAACTACCTTTAGTGGAGAGACGCTAGCTAAGGTTCTGGGCCTGTTCAGTCTTTGACTCCTCCTCCTCCTCACATTGTCAGTTGGTGCCAACTGTGATGGTGTTTTTGTGATACGGACACCAGTCCGCTAGGAATGAGACACAGCTCACCAAAATCATTTCACACGGGCCACCAAACTATTGGCAGGTTATCATTACTTTGAGTCAATACAAATATTGTTGGAAATTTAATGCACGGGTTGTATGACGAAAAGCACACTGGAAGCCACTCATAGGAAGGACCATGGATAAAATTTGCAAGAGTGTCTAAGTGATTTAGGAGCTTAGGTTCGATTTTTTAAAACTAATTTATGCAATTTAGAACCTAGGAAACACTTAGTAATCCAAGTCAGTGGGAATGTCACTTTTGAAAATGGGCTTAGGCAAATGCTTAAATGCTTTTGAAAATCTTATCCAATGATTTTAAAATACCACTATAGTTTTAAAGGTATTGCTTTACAGGTAAATAAAAGACATGAGGTAAAATGTTCAGAAATGCCTTTGAGCCAGATTTTCTAAGGTATTCAGGCATCTAAAGATACAAGTTGTCTAACTCCCAACTGAGGCACTTAACGTGCTTTAGAAAATCCTACTAGCAGCTATCTGCATGTTCAGATACCTAGATACCTTTAATAATCTGGCCCTAAAATGCTTTTGAAAAATTTAACTCATCCCTTTTATTTACTTGTATAGAAATATACAGCTATAATGATATTTTTAAAATATTGGGTGGGACTTTCAAAAGCATTCAAGCATTGGTGTAATTCTGCCTCCATTGAAGTCAATAGTAAATCTTGATGTTAGTGTGAACAGATTAAGGTCAGTGCCAAGAGATTTGACAATTATATCCATTCTGGGCAAAATCTTAGAATTCTTACCAGACTTTCCTCACAAAATACTCCCTTTGAAAGAGATAAATAAATAAATGAATAAATACATGATGTTGTATGCCTTTCCCCTACTCTGCTTCTGTGGGACTTTCTTCCTATGTCTGTAGACCACAATGGTGTCCCAATCTCTATTGAAGTTGTCAGGAGCTACTGTAATATAATAGTTTATCCTCATATAGGACTTTTTCAACTTTATATATTTACAATACACTATTACTCAAATAATTTGTCTGAGGGCAAAAATATTCTTTTCCATGACATCAGAATAAGTCACACTCAAAAAAGCTTTTCTGAACCATGGCATATTGTTACTGAAGAAATAGGGTGTGTTAGCATGTGTGCGTAATGCATATTTTATCTTAAGATCCTGATATAATGCCCTATTAATTCTGGAGAAGATATGTGGCCATGAAGGTGTGAACACTTGAGTAAACATGTTTTGTTCCAAAAGAAAACTTACATTTTCATGTATCCCCTCTTATAAAAACAAACCTTAATATATATATAATTTTATAACAGGGAATTTCATTAAACGCTTTGTCTGAATTTTCCAGCAGCATTCACATGATGCTTTGATGATGGGTTTGACTATGCAATTAATCACTGCATAAGTACAATGCATGCCAAAATGTGAAATCCTTGTTAGTGTTCTTACTACACACTCCACCAATATTTCTGGCCAAAATACTTATTAATAAATGATATGTAACAAATGAAATAGAAGTGACTTGGAGTATTAATAGAGTGGTTAATGACTAAGGATGGGTGAACTTGGTCAGATAAAAATGATATTTAACCAAATTTTGTTAAATCTTTTTTTGTTGTTGTTGCTAGGATTAGTTTTCATTCTGAAGATGAAAGTTTGGGTTAATATATTGTTAATAATAATTTATTGTTTGAGCTGGAATGAATTGAAGTGTTAATAGTGAGAGTCATTATCCCTTCCTCTTTAAAATATATTTTTAAATGCTGAGTTCATTTTGTGCTACTGAAAGTTCTGATTAAACAGCCCTCTATTTACTATTGACTGATCAGGAACAGCATCAGCACAAGATTCCTCATACTGTGCAACCCTGAAACAGATTCTATGTCTATATACAGATATATGATTGAAAGGGTGAAGGAGGGCTCATTCTGTCTTCTGCATACTGCACATTTAAATATAAGAGAATCTTCCTGCCTGCCAAAATGGCAGCTGCCATTTTGGCAATCACCTGGAGGCAGAATGTTACAAAGTGAGTTACCATGTGTTCTTGTTCTCATAGAGCCTGTGTTTGTCCTTTTATTAAGGATTAAGGAAGAAAAAGTGACCTAACACAGGTATGTATGTATGTATATGAATTTATACATTGTGCATGGGTGGGGAAGTGAGAAGGGGGAGGGAAACAAGAGCACCTGTCTAGGGAGTAAGAAGATAGTTTAGTTCAAAGCCCATCTTTATCTGACCTGGTGAGCATACTAACCAAAAACCAACACTGCTTATCATTATTATTTTGGTGTTTTCTGTGATGTGAATGCATGTTCACTAGGAAGTAGACTGAGCTAATCAGTTTATTTAACAATGGCCATCAGAAAATAGCAATTTTCAGCCATTGTTGACCTGGGGTTAAATTCTGACACCCTCTCTCATGCTGAATAGTACCTTGCTCCACAAATACTTTCACTGAAATCCATGTGGCTCTTTGTAGATTTCAGTACCATTCAACATGAGATAAAGGTCTCAGAATCTAGCCCCTAGTCTGCATTTTAACTGGCAGCCAAGATGCAAAGGGCACTATATCCTAGTAAGAAGTCCCCTGAGCAATCCAGCTTCCCACTGTCTACACCTCTGCAGATCCTGGTTTAAACTAGGACTGGTAGGAGAAGTATCCAAAGACAGGACATTCCTGAAGTGTTTTTGTTCAGTGAACATGAAGAAGCACTGAATCTCTCACAAGGAATCCTGACTCGGGGTGTTTTCCCCAATCAAGGGCATGGTTCAGCAAGGCACTTAAGCATGTGTGGAAATGTAAGTCCCACCGACTCCAACAAGACTATTCATGTGCTTAAAGTTATGCACACTCTGAAGTACCTGGTTGAATTGTGGGCCAGATACCTGGATGCTTATTTGAACCATATATTGAAACTTTTAGTGGCTTTTCATCACTTGTTATTACAGTACAATTGCAGTCAAGATAACTAAAGACTTCATCTGCCAATAGATCACGAGCTTCTTTCCCCTCTTCAAAGCACACACATTTCTGTAAGTGGCTGGCTTACTGATAGGGGTCTAGTATTTTTGTGTTTCAAATAGTTATATATTTGTATTCATGTTTAGTTTTTTCCACTTACTTTTTAATGCCTTAGCCCCCAGTTCAGGAAAGCACATACAGACATGCTCAAATCCATCCCAATTCAGCAGAGCACTTAAGAGCTAAATTCTAAGCATGTGGTTAAGTTCTATTGACCTCAATACAACTAAAGCATGTACTTAAGTGTTCTGCTGAATAGAGATTCTTTCCTGAATTGGCACCTATGGGAGCCAGGAGTGGAGCTGAATTAGTTGAAGCTCTCATGTGTATCTCCCCTTCAACAAGGGAAGGAATGTAGATTTGTCCTG
Organism: Emys orbicularis; assembly: GCF_028017835.1. NCBI lineage: Eukaryota > Metazoa > Chordata > Testudines > Emydidae > Emys > Emys orbicularis. The sequence goes on from NC_088684.1 coordinate 197,004,833, forward strand.
TAGAAAGCAATAATTTTTTGCAAAAATATTTGTTTAATTGAAAACCCATTTTTCTTTGACAGCAGACCAGACCTAACCATAAGACATTCAAGCTCCACGGGAGTTCAGTATCACTAATCTGGATCTCATGTCTCCTCATTACAGTCAGGGTTTGTTACTTTCAAGGAATGTCTACACTGCAATTAGAGCGGTGTGATTACAGCACATGTAGACATACCTGTGCTAGGTTATCCATAAAGCTACTGTAGCATAGGCAGCGGCACAGACTAGCCATGCAAGCACTTACCCAGGGTCATGGGCAGGATTGTATTTAGGTAGTCAACCTGTAGTGTTGCCTGTGTTTCTGCAGCTTCATTTCTACGTTTAGCAAGCTAACCCGATCAAAGCTGGTTTGGGTGTGCCTACATGTGCTGCAAACAGACCTCCCAACTAGAGTGTAGACATACCCTCAGTCATGAAGCCAAGACAGAATTTTTTTTAAAGAAAAGATAACACAATGTTTATAAAATAAATTATTACTACATCTTATTGTTTCCCTTGAAAAATTTACCTGTTTCATTCCCTTCCAAACACAATAAGGAAACATTCAGCCAGGTGTTTTAAATATTTGGTGTAGAAACAGTAGAGTTAACTAAGCATCCAGAAGCAAATCAAAGCTATGTGATCAGTAGGCAGACAGACTTTGCACTGTTCATGCATGCATGCTTGCTGAAAAGATGCACTGACTGTTATGATGGGCAGAAAGGATGCTTTATTTTAAAAGGCCAATCAGTGAATTCAGTTCTGAACTTAATGGAAGTTACATCCTTTGAATTATTTTTAAAGGGGCTTTGTAAAACCAGAGAGTAGAATGTAGGCATTTTCCTGTTATAAGATCATTTGTTTGAAAGATTAGTTATGGCAACTCTATGTAACTTCAAATTTTCCCAAGTGATAGATTTAAGTAATGTTGAACAAATGTAGCTAATGTTGTTATGCTGTTGTTGAATTCTTCATATCTCTATCACATCTAGATGGAAATTCATGGCAGTAAATATGGTAATAATGTGGTGCCTTATCTAAAGGTTGGATAGAAGGGCTCATCTTATTTCTTTAAGAATGACATGAACATTGTGTTGTAACATGAACGCAAATGTTTTCATATAAAGTAAACATTACATGTTGACCTTTGGAGAAAATATGCTGCCTATTTACTTTCAGTGCACTATTGGGATCCAATACAATACAATGTTTCTTGCAACAGCTTTAGCTACACAGATTATCCTGCTATTAATGTATCACTGTTGAGCACACGTTGTTTTTTCTCATCTAAAGTACAATTTATCAAAACACAAATGGTTTGAAAACAGCACTGTCTATTATTGTACCCTCATTAGCATGCCCATTTTCTATAAAGGCATTTTTTGAGGCCAAGTGTGCTATGTAATTATGCTTGGTAAAACCTTATCATTAGTACACGTTAAACACGTCGACCAAGGAAAACAGCATTGATAGATTAGCATATCTGACAAACAAAGGTGACTTATCTGACGAAAATTAGAGGGAATGGCTATAATTATAACTAAACAAAGTTCCAACAAACATACTCTAACTCATTCGTGTGGATCTAGAATTTGCATTGTGCTTTAAATGAATAATACATGTTAACAATGTATCAGGTCATCTTTAGAACTCGACACAACTGATACTTTCCAATTGACTGTGAAGTCACAGGCACCCATGCTAATGGTCAGCAATGTCAACGTCAACAATATTCACTAAATGCATATGTCAACTTTTTTATTACTATGTACTGTGATCTTCTGGGGTGCAATCCAGATCAGGGAGGTGCTGTGTCACTGCCTGCAACCTGCAGTGCCTTACAATGCCTTACTGCTGTAGCTCTTCCTGGAGTTGTTCACAAGCAGCCTGCCAGCATGTAATTCACTCACTGATTGTCTGTGTGCAGCCGCAGCCCTAAACCAGAACCTCTGATCCCAGCAGCCTGTCAGCAAACACCAGCCACACCCTGGCTCCCACCAGCCTTGGTTACTATTTGCAGGGTGACCACAACATACTCCCAGTCCCCGATATCCCCCCTAAACCTGTATTCAGCCCTGTCCAGCTTTCTCCTGGACAGATCTGATATATTAGGTCCATTTTCCCTCAAAAGGGTACAACATACAACAGCTTATCACCTTAAATGCAGTTACCCAACAGTTAAATTTAAACACACTGGATTTGATTAAGCAATAAAACAAAAGAAGAGAGGATTTTAAGTGAATTCAAGTATAGGCATTACAGATACAAATGGGTACACAAAAAATAAAGATAAAACCCTTTCTGATGCTCCTATCAGCATTACTGACCAATCTCTTTGGTTAGGACCCTCCCCTAAACTCCAATGGCTCTTTCTTTTGTTGTCTTAGGTGCAAAAAAATAGATAGACAGGGGAAGAGAGGAGTGTTTTGGGGTGTTTTCCCTCACTTTTATAGTTTAATTTCCCCCTTCAAAATGCAAGCTTAAAAGTGATTTCTAGTAAAAATTATTTTCAGCTGAGAACCAGAAGGCATGAAGTCTCCTGGTGAAAAGTCCCATGCTGTTTTTTCCTTGCCCCTTTTTGCTGAAATGTAGATCTCCTTTGTCCCTTGCCTTCCCTCTTTCATTAGCTGGGGACTCTGTTTACAGTTTATATGTAAATTTGAGGTGAACACACATTGTTTAAGACCTGCTTGACTTCTTTTGTCCAATTGTTGCTATGTGAGTTTAAACATACCCCACCAACGTCATTTGGAGGGGAATTCATAACTTTACACAATGATGCCACGCCCATTTCACCATGATATTATTGATGAGTGAATTATGAATTTTCAAATGATACTTTACAAGTCATACTTTGTGCAAAGATTATTACCAAAGCATATAGGTCGTGAATATAGGGGACATTCCATATACATCCATTTTGTAACAGCAACACCAAAACAGAGATTCATTTCAAGGTAAGAGCAATTTCTCAGCGGTTGAAAATCATTTGGCTTTCAACCTCATGGTTTGTAACACCATCCCGGGCATGGTACTAATACCCAGAATAGGGATCCTACTTCTGTCTTTCAATTTATACTAGATATCTAAAAGCACTGTTCATATTGCTCTGCTATGATACAATACTATCATTTTAAATCATGATTACTATTTATGGACTAGATTGCCCCTGGCCCTTATTCAACTATGCAAGCAACCCCCTGTATTTTCTTATTTGGAAGATTAAGGGCTGCCCAGTTGGTATATTTACTAAGGGGGTTGGAGGTGGGGACAGCAGGAGTTGCTATAAGCAAATTAGGAGCTTAATTTTCAAGTCAAGTCAATTAGGAGCACCCTTGCTCCAGTCCCCTAACTGTGAGTTACAGTAGCTGATTAAGTGCACAGGTGGTAGGGGAAAGCAGCACTTCAAAAAGGGGTGAAGTATCTTACTCCTCCACACAGTAGCGGTCTCCAAGTCACAATTCTTTTTCCAAAGCTCTTCCTGGGGTACCAAAGCTAAGAACTATCCCTTATCCTTGGCTGAAGCCAATGGGTCAGTCTAGCCCTGGTTCACAGTGTGTCTGGATAGCAGGCTACGTAAAGGACAATAAACTTTTAGTCACCATCCAATCATATTATTATTATTTATGTAGTGCCAGAAGCATATTGGTATGACAACTGTCCTAAAATCATGCATTGTCTTACATTTCAGGTCACCATTTCACAAATGATGTACTCAAGGGCCCACATTGTTGTTGAGTCAGAAATAGAACCCCTTCAAATCCTGGCCACGTTTTCCATACTCTGACCACATTTCAACAGCGAAAAAGTTTCAGGAATGCTCTTTGATCTATCCATAAAGAAAAGAATGTTGTTGTAACCCCTTGGAGCTTGGTCACATCCCCCCAGATTGAGAACTCATATCCTAGAGCATGCTCCCTCTAACTTGATTCCTTGTGATCCTAATTTCCTTTTTTATTCCTAGAGGATGATTATCATGTCTGTTTAATGAATAATAGTCTGATCTAGCAGGGAACTCCCCATTGTGGCAAGAACATTTGTCTCCAGAAAACTTAAGTCAAAAGATATTGAAAATCAATATTAATGATCAGGACATATGAGGTTCCAGTAAACAGACTGTGAAGAATGAAATGTTAGCATTCACTTGTGCAGTGTGTACAAAAGTTGTTTAGCTTTTAAGAAACTGATTGATGTAGTTTATGTATCACTTTGAATTTCTCATTGTACTTAAGTATATGAGATAGTCATGTAAAAATATTTCCGAATAAATTTCACTCAACCTCTTTCTTTGGTATAAAAATGATAAATGGAATTGGTGTATGTCAAGAATGTCATTTGGTTTTCTCAAGTAATTGACTTTAAAATGCACAAACTACGTTCAAATTAATGGTTTCATGTATTAAAAAAAGAAGGCAAAAAACTTACTTTCATTTCTATTAATTATATTCCCAACATTAATTTAATTAAACCACACTTAATTTCTTTTACAAAGTTAACTTTTATGACCAATGCATTTTTTCAAGATAGTAGCCTGGATGCGTGAAGAATTAATCTTGTCTTATAAATGAATGAACAAGATCTGAGGAAGATAAAATGAATCATAAAGTGATTGCAGTTAACCAAAAAGTTCCATTTTGCTCCCTTATGGAGAATGATGGAATATCATTTTACTGAACTCCATTATCCTAATGAGAAGATATTCCACACTTGATCTTAGCCAAAAGGCCGGAGAAGGTATTTTAATGACTTGGCGCTGCTGCTTAATGAGGAGATTTCATAATTACTGAAACTACATCTGTTTGATTAATGAGGCTCTTTCAGGATTCATGCATATTCCTTCAACTCAGTTGATGACATTCCACACACACACACACACACACACACACACATATGGTATGTTACTGGCTTCCCTTTCTGTAGTTACATCAATAAATCATTACTGAAAAAAGGCAGCAAATGGTACAGTACAATTCTGATGTTCATCAGTATGAGCAACAACAGTAGATGCATATTTTTCTCCATTTTTGGACCTAATATCATTGCCCTTATTTAGGCAAAACTTCCATTGAAGCCTGTGGACCCATGGTTACATGGTTAACCTTTTAAGTTGGCCATAATGTCCTTAACACTGGCAATTTTAATAGGAACCCAAATGCACTTCCAAAAGCAAAGTCGGTTTTTGTGTTACCATGAATCGGGTAATAGCTATGTTATAAATTCCCCACAATTGCTCTCAGCTTTGTTTTCTTGTGCTACTCTAAGAATAAGTAAGCTTGACATTTTGGGGTTCAAAATTCTGAAAAGTGACCTGATTGTGGGCGCCTCAATTTGAAGCACCTTCATGTGGTCTGACTTTCAGAAATGCTAAGAACCTACAACACCATGCAAAGAAAACAGTCAATACTGTTCAGCACATTTGAACAACAGACCCAAAAAGTGTCTCAATACGGATACCAAAAAATGAGACATCCAAAAAAAAATTGGACACCACTTATGGAAAGTGGCTTTAATAGAAAAAAATATGCAGTAGCTACAAAAGAACCCCAAAGCACTGATATAATCTTGGAAAATGTGTAGAGAGTCAGGAGTGAATTATAAAAAGCTAGGTCACTAGTTCAAAACCAGACAAAGCTGATAGTGACCAAATGATGAATGCATCCAATAGCTGTTGAGAGTATAACTGTATGAAATAATAGCGGCTGACAACATCTCAAAATATGTAGGCAGAGTACACACAAACAGTGTGTTCAGTCCTAATTTACTGCATCAGCAGATAAAGTGCATACTGCAGCCAGTTCATCTCTTCAGGTTTTGTTACAAACTTGAAGCTCGGATCATAGCTGTGGAAAAATTTGCTAAGGTCCGCTACCCTCTCCAGCAGCCTGGTTTTCAGCACACTTCGGGTTTCTCTAATCCAAAATGTTCAGATCTTTGTGATTTCAATATCAGACAAGGAATGGCTCCTTGTAACTCTCTGGGAATATGGGTGTAAATTGCACTCCCCCACACATGGGGGTGAGTCAAGCCCATAAAACATTCCTCCTGGATGACATAACTACAAATATAAAACATGCAGTGCAAATTGACTCTAATTACCCTTCCCTATCTTCATTTCTGTCATTGCATTAGCCTGGCTGCACACTATTTTACCCGCAGTAACTAGAGGCAGAGATTTGAATTCCAATTCAGGTGGATCATTCTTCACTAATCAATTTCCCTGCATGTCAGAATGTGATAGTGTATTGACTGAGAGACAGATGTAATGCTGATTTTCACATCAAGATTCAGGTTGCATTATAAAATGATGTGAGAGAGACTAACTACTAGCAGAGTTGATAAGGATCCAAGGTACACTTTTAACATGTGCTTTACAGCAGGATACTGTTTCTGCATGATGACTATTTAGGGAAGACATTTGAAGGTACTTTTTATTTCTCAGAAAATCCTGCTTTATTGTTTTCACCAGCTTCCTGATTACCTTATGGGTGGACATGTTACACATTCATAAAAGTAGTGCTTATACAGTCACATCATTAGAACTACTGACAGAAAAGAGGCCCAAATTCTGCTTTAGTTAGACCAATACAACATCTTTGACTTTATGGGGATCCAGTGGTTTAATGACAGCAGAATTTGGCCCAAAGTAGATATTTTAGGTGTAAATAGTGATTACTTAGTAGCTAGCTCATACCAACTGCTAATCTGCACAGTAAAACTATACCAGCACACACACTGCATTCTTTTGTTCTGTTCGGTCTTAACTCTTATCTGCTGTATTTGTCAGTGTGTGCAGCAAAAGTGACTTACAATTAGTGAAACAAAGAGATTTCACTAGCATAAAAAGAAATAAAATGTTAAGCAAATTAAATGGGAAAAGCACTTTTAACTTGAACAGAGGGAGTGGGTGGCTCAAGAACCAAATCCATTTTGGTTGGATTGACAGTTTTCACTTTGTGATTACGTGAAAGCGATTTGTTCTTTCCGTCCCATCACAGCTGGCAGCCTTGCAAGCAGTCTCAGAAGGGCCAAGCTCTGAATAGGATTTGAAGAATAAATTAACCTTCTACTGCTAGACATGATCCCTCCATATCAGGGCGGAACCACAATGGCAGGGCAGTATGGGAAAGCTTGTGTGATAGACAGCATCGTGGCCGAAACAGCAGAGATTGAACCAGGGACTTCCTGAGCTACAGCTTGAGCTAAACAGCAAGATGCTCTAGCTGGGGATATAATGGACTCATCTCTCCTGTGGATTGGGCAACTTGTAATACCCACTCACCAATGGGTAACACTTCCACAGCCATTTTCAGGCCATATCTTTTGTGTGCTGGAAATCAGTCTTCGATAGGAGTTTTACTCTAGTAAAGACTACAGGATTGAGTTTTGAGATTGCATTACCAACCAATGTTAAGAAGCTTTTAGGGGTCTTTCTGCACTGACCCTGGCTGGGTTTAGAGATTGCTATGTAGTTTAACTGTAAAAATTTTAAAAAGTACCACCGACAACAAAACAAAAGTATGCTGAAAACTTTGCAATCAGTAACCCATAGAAATAGAGGCAGATGGATAAAAAAATCCCACTTAGTGATATACTGGATAGCTGCCAGTGGCAGTAGATAAAAAGGAAGTTGAAGGGGGTGGGGAGGAAAATTAACTAGAGTTCTTTATTATTATTGCTCTTTACAACAGAGTAATTCAGTAATACAGAGTTTATGATACTGTTTGAAAACCAGGACAAAGCTTTTTCAGCTCATTGGTTTCCATAAATCAAAAAAAGCAAATTTAAAAAAGATGTTATGCTTTCATAATATATGTATAATGTGCATTTATGATTCATTATAGGCAACTGTAAACATTTATTACTGTTCCCTTATCCAATCACTTATAAAAAGAGAGTGGTTTTCTCGCTCCTTTCTCTCAATAGCAATGCAAACACATGGCTGCAAGCTCCCTCTACTGGTCCTAGTTAACCAAGCCAATGAAAGTTGAAAATGATCACAGTATGTTATTCTGGAAGTTTTGATACAACCTAAATATATATTTGATAACAGGCTACACATTTCTCTTAAGAGTCTCTATATAAGTTGAAGGATTTTTTTTCTGTTTTCCCCCCCAAAGGACTAATGTTATTAAAACTACAGCTATTCATAAACTTTAACTTGTGAGGGAACTGAAACCATTTGCTTTGTCAATGTTTTGCCAGTGCCACTGCAAGAAATCTCTAAGACTAAAATGACTCATGGTGATGAAAATGGATTTCCCTCTATAGAGAAAAAGGCTTAGGGTAGGTATGGTTGGGGGGTGTGAACAGGAAAGAGGATGAGCAAGACAGACAATTGTTTGCTGTATCACCACACTGAGATCCTATTCCAATGTCAATAGATCCACGCTTAGAGCACTATTCCAGCTCTTTCTGTGAGGGCCTCCCACAATGAGAGTTGGAGAGCAATCCCCCACCGCCCCTTCCACACCCACATACACAGCTCCTGGTGATGGGAGGAGCGCAGGGGAAAAGGACAAAAGCTGCAAGAGAAGAAGAGAAAGGAGGGAAGGAGGGACAGAGGAAAAGGGAAAACCAAAAGGAGAAACCCCAATGTCCCAAGTGATTCCAAGGGACAAAGTCCTAGGTGGGGAATAAAATTCTGCCACCTCAATCTAGTGTTTTCCAGGCCTAGAATTCAGCCGGCACCTGATGGATCAGACTGAACAGGTTCCAAACCTCTTGGAGGCTCTTACCTTCTAAAGAGGGATGTCTGTTTTCTAGCAAAATCAGTCAAAGAAAAGGAGAAAACTCCAAAGAAGGTCCTCCTCACGCTCACATATCTAAAAATAAATTCTCTCTCAATCCTTAAGCAGAGACCTCGAGAAGGAGACTTGCTGAGGCAAAGCCACAGGGGTCTCTGAGGTTGCCCCGTCCTGCACCCCTGTCCTGCCTGGCTGATGTCAGGGTCTCTGTGAGATCATCGCCTTCCCACCACCTTTGTCCAATAGGCTGAGGGCCTGCAAAAGGCCCTTGTGATGTCACTGCCACACCCGCCCCTCCCCTGCAGTGCTGATGTCCTGCCCCTGGCCAGCCACATTGAATGCTTGAGCTGCTTCCCTTGAATCACTCCACTCAATGAGTCTTCATTCTGGGGATCAAGCCTGCTACACAGTAAAACATCAGAGGCTGCTCCCCAGGCCACAATCAGGTTTTCATAAGTTAGTAGACTTTGTGGCCAGAAGGGACCATTAGAGCATCCAATCTGATCCCCTGCATATGTCAGAAGAGCTGGGTTTTTTTTTACTCAAGCATTTTCCAGAAAGTCATCTAGTCTTCATTAGAAGACATCAAGAGATGGAGAAGCCATCATTTCTCTTGGTAGTTTGTTCCAGTGATGAATTGCCCTCTAACAAATCTGGGTCTTATTCTAATTAGACTTTTTCTGATTTCTGCTTCCAGCCATGGGGTCTTGTTATGTCTTTCTCTGCTAGATAAAAGAGCCCTTTTATACTCAGCATTTTCTCTCCATGAAGTCAAGCAACTCACTTCTCATTCTTCTTTTCTGGAAACTAAACAGATTGAGCTTTTTCAATGTCTCGTTAAGACGCGATATCTCGATCCCCGAACGCGCTCACCGTCGACTCCAGAACTCCACCAGAGCGAGCGGCGGTAGCGCAGTTGACGGGGGAGCCGCGGCCGTCGATCCCGCGCCGTGTGGACCCCAGGTAATTCGATCTAAGATACTTCGACTTCAGCTACGCTATTCGCGTAGCTGAAGTTGCGTATCTTAGATCGATCCCCCCCCCCAGTGTAGACCAGCCCTTGGACTCTTGTTTAGCGTCACTCATCTTGCCATCACCAAGCCATAGAAATGAAGGCAGATGTTTACAAAATTCCACTATTGGAATTGGTTGGGAGTAATTCTTCAAACATATACACTTAATTTTACTCACGTGAAGTCAGTGGTATTCCAGGGGGATAGAATCACTTATTTCCATGCAAACAGGGTCATACAGCACCTCTGCATATCAGAGGTGTTTAAATATGGATTTAGAAGCCTGCCTTTAGGCACCACAATTTGAAAAATGTGGCTTGTTTCTTTAGGGAAGACCTCAAACAGTGATCTCTTCATCAATGATGTCTTTATGCCCTCCAGCATGTAAACGCGTATCATGTGTAACATATTTGCCTGAATTAGGACTTTTCTACACATAACACCACCAACTTGGAGAGGGGAGGGGATGCATCACCGTAGATGCAGTCCATCCAGGGAGACCATTCCATTGAGGAAAATGGACCCATGAAGTAACCAAACTTCAGGTTGCATGAAGCACTGTGGAGCACCTCCGAATCAATGACTGATTGGAAGTAAGGAGTAATGAAGGTCACTGTAACCTATGATAACCCACATCCAATCCTGTGCCACAATACCTCTCTTGCTTAAGGCTGAAGTGCTGTTCTAAAGCTAGAGAACCCCTGTTCTTTGTAGCCTCTTCCATTATAATGCAGTTGCAAACTGTTTTGCTGGTGTTCAGTTTCTTTTCTGTTTGATGTCATTCAGTTTTCACTTTAAATAAAAATCCAACACCTTCCTACTGTCAAAAAACAAATTTTAATTTTGTGGGAAATCTCTATAGCTAGCTGGTTACCAAAAGAGCTGGTTGATTTTTTTTTTTAAATGTCAATGAAAATTGCATTTTTTTAAAGGGAAAAAACAACATTTTCAAATCCCCCCCGCCCCCAATATTTTCCCTGACCAGTCCTAGTCACAACAAACAGCTCTTTAAGTATATAATGCCAATGGTTATATATGGTTGAGTACAACTTTCTGTCTCCTAGTTATTTGTAAATGAATATATACTACTGGTGGGAACTCTTGGGTGTGTTTTTTTTCTCTTGACTGATATAAATGAGATCTGCAAAACTGGCCAACTATTACACTGAATTAGACAGTATTCTTACATTATCAGGCATGTACACCAGAAGCTTGTAATGGTTTAGTACAATGCATCTGTACATATTTACAGCTATTACTGAAAAATATATATCTGGCCTGTATCTGGACATGGCGTCTCTGGTTATAATTTGGAGGATAAACTGAGTTTGGGCTGCACTAGCAAAAATTAACTATTGGGGAGAATGGATGACAGGAATTGGTACAAGTCTAGTCAAGGACAAACCATTTCCAGTTGTCATTATGTGGAATTGCCCAATGTTTTGAAGCACGTATATTTGTAAAAAGTTTATTTTGGGGCCTCCTTTAACCCCTTGGGAAATCCTTGACGACTGATATTTTTTTCCCCTCCCAAAAGAACACTGGTCATAATATGGACGTTTCTCCTGTTAATATATAACTTGTGAGAGTGCCGAATTTGCTCTAAATGCTCTTTCTATGCCAACTCTGAACATAAGGACTCCCAATAGCCTTTGTTTCCAGTTGTAATTTAACATCTGCATCATGAGCTAGGCAAAATATCTGGGGTTTACATTGTGCATTCCTCTCACTAGAGCCAGAAGTTTCATCCGTATATAAGGAAATGTGCTTTCATGCTGCTGACATAGGCTATTTCTTTGTGGTGCACATCAGACCTAATGGATGACAGCAGGGGACAAATGAACAGTGCTGATTTAATTGGGGAGGTAAATGCCATACTCACTCGGACTGTTAAACAGAACTAAAAAAGGTGAAAGTTGATCAGGAGGCGCCTCTTAATAGGAGGTTTTATGTAAGCAAATAGGTTATTTTCACAGAGCTTGAAGAGCTTTTAAATGTAAACAGTTGCAAATGCAAGGGAGTGAAATGACCTTTGGGGCAAAACCCCTCAGGATTCTGCTTATTAAAAATGATGATGTCCCTTCCAAGTACCTACATTTATTTCAAACTACAATGTGCAGGCTGCCATTAGCACTAGATGGAATCCAGACTCCCTAATTAAAATCAGAAACTCCCAGTGCAAAACAGCCAATTCTAATTCATTCACCTCAAGTGTTATCAAGCCAATGATAATATGCATTATTTCAATCACCGAAGTCACAGAAGAATCAGCTAATTCTGGTTTTGTATTGTAAACACATTTTCTGGTAAGGGAAGGGAAACACCGAGAGCTGAACTGAAATGTACTACATACAAAATGGTGAGCAAAGAGATTAAAGGAGTACTCTCCCACCTACAGAATCAATTCTAGCTGAATTTAAACTACAGCTATGATCACACAGGTGTATAAATGGCACCATCTTACTAAATAGTTCTGATTTTTATATATTCTGATGTTTAGGTACTTACTTTAGTGACAAAAATGATTGACTCCTGTTAGCATTGCAAAGCCAACAGAATGACAGGGAAGTGAACTGGATTCTTTTCTTGTTTATGAATCATCATCAGAAGTTTTAACTAACGGTATGCCTTCACTTCAAGCTGGAGGTGTAATTTCTAGTTCAATGCTAGCTCCGATCATTTTAATACACTAAAAACAGAAGTGCAGCCATGGCAGTGAGAGTGGTGGGAGGGACTAGCTGCCCGAATATGTACTGAGGCCTGGTCTACACTACGAGTTTAGGTCGACTTTAGCTGCGTTAAGTCGACTTAAACCTGGACACGTTTACACGACGAAGCCCTTTCTTTCGACTTAAAGGGCCCTTTAAACCGGTTTCTTTACACCACCTCGACGAGGGGATTAGCGATAAAATCGGCCTTATGGGGGTCGGAATTGGGTAGTGAGGACGGAATTCGACATTAGTGGCCTCCGGGAGCTATCCCACAGTGCTTCATTGTGACCGCTCTGGACAGCACTCTCATCTCAGATGCACTGGCCAGGTAGACAGGAAAGCCCCGCGAACGTTTGAATTTCATTTCCTGTTTGCTCAGCGTGGAGAGCACAGGTGACCACGCAGAGCTCATCAGCACAGGTAACCGTGATGGAGTCCCAGTCCCAGTCCCAGGATCGCAAAAGAGCTCCAGCCTGGACCGAACGGGAGGTACGGGATCTGATCGCCATCTGGGGAGATGAAGCAGTGCTGGCCGAACTCCGAAACAGTAAAAGAAATGGCAAAACATTAGAAAAGATCTCCAAGGCCATGAAGGACAGAGGCCATAACAGGGACGCACAGCAGTGCCGCGTGAAAATTAAGGAGCTAAGGCAAGCCTACCACAAAGCCAGAGACGCAAACGGAAGGTCCGGGGCTGAGCCGCAAACATGCCGCTACTACGAGGAGCTGCATGCCATTCTAGGGGGTGCAGCCACCAGTAGCCCAAGCGTGTGCTATCAGTCCCTCTCTGGAGACAGGGAAGCGGGTTCGGCGGACGAGGAAGATGAGGATGGAGAGAACATCATAGATAGCTCACAGCAGCAAGGAAGCGGAGAAACCAGTTTCCCCAACAGCCAGGATATGTTTGTCACCCTGGACCTGGAACCAGTAAACCCCGAACTCACCCAAGACCCTGTGGGCACACAGGGGACCTCTGGTGAGTGTACCTTTGTAAATATTACACATGGTTTAAAAACAAGCGTGTTTAATGATTAATGATTAATTTGCCCTGGCAATCGCGGCCAGTACAGCTACTGGAAAAGTCTGTTAACGTGTATGGGGATGGAGCGGAAATCCTCCAGGGACATCTCCAGAAAGCTCTCCTTCATGTACTCCCAAAGCCTTTGCAAAAGGTTTCTGGGGAGGGCTGCCTTATCCCGTCCGCCATGGTAGGACACTTTACCACGCCAGGCCAGTAGCACGTAGTCTGGAATCATTGCATAACAAAGCATGGCAGCGTATGGTCCCGGTGTTTGCTGGCATGCAGACAACATCCATTCCTTATCGCTCTTTGTTATCCTCAGGAGAGTGATATCATTCACGGTCACCTGGTTGAAATGGGGCGATTTTATTAAGGGGACATTCAGAGGTGCCCCTTCCTGCTCTGCTGAACAGAAATATTCCCCGCTGCTAACCACACGGTGGGGGGGAGGGGTGAAGTGACCATCCCAGAGAATTGGGTGTGTGGGGGAGGGGAGTTAGTTGGGTTTGTGCTGCATGTTAAACCTGAAACCGCAGCCCCTCCTTTTACATTGCAAACCCATTTTAAATGGCCAACCCAACGGGTGCTTGGTATGGTTAATGAGAGCAGTACTGTTTTAAACCATCCCCACTTGTTAACAAGGTTAAAAAAGCCAAAAGACTGTGTCTTACCATGGCTGCCTGCAAGCTGAAATCTGTGGCCTGGAACTGCGTGAGTGATCTCTCAACAGGCAGGCCCTCAATATAAGAGGAAAAATGCGACCTTGTAATGAAAGCACATGTGCTGTGTGATGCACGGCAAAATCTAAAGTGAAAGAGTGTACCCATTGTTCTCAAAAATGTATCTTTTTTAAACAACTCTCCCTTCTCCTCCACCAGCTGCAAATGTTTCACCTTCACAGAGGCTAGTGAATATTCGAAGAAGGAAGCGAAGGACGCGTGACGAAATGTTCACTGAACTACAGACTGCCTCCCACGCTGACAGAGCACAGCAGAATGCGTGGAGGCAGTCAATGACTGATTTTAGAAAAGCCCAATATGAGCGAGAGGAGAGGTGGCGAGCTGAATCGCTGGCTGAAGAGCAGAGGGTGCGTGCTGAAACGCGGGCTGAAGAGGAGAAGTGGCGTCAGCTTGTACTCAGAAAGCAAGAGTCGATGCTCCGGCTGCTGGAGCATCAAACTGATATGCTCCTGCGTATGGTTGAGCTGCAGGAAAGGCAGCAGGAGCAGAGACCGCCGCTGCAGCCCCTCTGTAACCAACAGCAGGAGCAGAGACCGCCGCTACAGCCCCTCTGTAACCAACAGCAGGAGCAGAGACCGCCACTACAGCCCCTCTGTAACCACCAGCCCTCCTCCCCAAGTCCCATTGCCTCCTCACCCAGACGCCCAAGAACACGGTGGGGGGGCCTCCGGCCACCCAATCACTCCACCCTAGATGATTTCCACAGCAATAAGTTTTAAAGTTTTAAAGTGCAGTGTGTCCTTTTCCTTCCCTCCTCCCCCACCCATCCCGGGCTACCTTTGCAATTATCCCCCTAGTTGTGTGCTGCTTCCCTCCTCCCCCACCCATCCCGGGCTACCTTTGCAATTATCCCCCTAGTTGTGTGCTCAATTAATAAAGAATGCATGAATGTGAAGTAACAATGACTTTATTGCCTCTGCAAGTGGTGCTTGAAGAGGGGAGGGTAGGGGAGGTTGGGGTGCTTGGTTTACAGGGTAGTAGAGTTAACCGGGTGCGTGGGGGGGGGGGGCTGCGATTTCATCAAGGAGAAACAAACAGAAGTTTCACACCATATCCTGCCCAGTCACAAAACTAGTTTTCAAAGCCTCTCTGATGCGCACCGCGCCCTGCTGTGCTGCTCTAACCGACCTGGTGTCTGGCTGCGCGTAATCAGCGGCCAGGCGATTTGCCTCTACCTCCCACCCCGCCATAAATGTCTCCCCCTTACTCTCACAGATATTGTGGAGCGCACAGCAAGTAGCAATAACAATGGGGATATTCTTTTCGCTGAGGTCACAGCGAGTCAGTAAGCTGCGCCAGCGCGCTTTTAAACGCCCAAATGCACATTCCACCACCATTCGGCACTTGCTCAGCCTGTAGTTGAACAGGTCCTGACTCCTGTCCAGGCTGCCTGTGTATGGCTTCATGAGCCATGGCATTAAGGGGTAGGCTGGGTCCCCAAAGATCACGATAGGCATTTCAACATCCCCAATGGTTATTTTCTGGTCCGGGAAGAAAGTCCCTTCCTCCAGCTTTCGAAACAGAAGAGAGTGCCTGAAGACGCGAGCATCATGTACCCTTCCCGGCCAGCCCACGTTGATGTCGGTGAAACGTCCCTTGTGATCCACCAGGGCTTGCAGCAGCATTGAAAAGTACCCCTTGCGGTTTATGTACTCGGTGGCTTGGTGCGCCGGTGCCAAGATAGGGATATGGGTTCCGTCTATCGCCCCACCACAGTTTGGGAATCCCATTGCAGCAAAGCCATCCACTATGTCCTGCACGTTTCCGAGAGTCACTACCCTTGATATCACCAGGTCTCTCATTGCCCTGGCAACTTGGATCACAGCAGCCCCCACAGTAGATTTGCCCACTCCAAATTGATTCCCGACTGACCGGTAGCTGTCTGGCGTTGCAAGCTTCCACAGGGCTATCGCCACTCGCTTCTCAACTGTGAGGGCTGCTCTCATCCTGGTATTCTGGCGCTTCAGGGCAGGGGAAAGCAAGTCACAAAGTTCCATGAAAGTGCCCTTTCGCATGCGAAAGTTTCGCAGCCACTGGGAATCGTCCCAGACCTGCAACACGATGCGGTCCCACCAGTCTGTGCTTGTTTCCCGGGCCCAGAATCGGCGTTCCATGGCATGAACCTGCCCCAGTAACACCATGATTTCCACATTGCTGGGGCCTGTGCCTTGTGAGAGGTCCATGTCAATTTCCTCATCACTATCGTCGCCGCGCTGCAATCGCCTCCTCCTCCTCAGCTGGTCCTCCTGGTTTTGCTTTGGCATTTCCAGGCTCTGCATATACTCCAGGACAATGCGCGTGGTGTTCATAGTGCTCATAATTGCCACGGTGATCTGAGCGGGCTCCATGATCCCAGTGCTAGCTATGGCATCTGGTCTGAAAAAAGGCGCGAAACTAGTATCTAAAGACCAGGGGAAGAAGGGAGGGAGGGAGGGAGGGAGGGGCGGGCGACTGACGACATGGCGTACAGGTACAGGGAATTAAAATCAAGAAAGGTGGCTGTGCATCAGGGAGAAATACAAACAACTGTCACACAGAATGCCCCCCCCCCTCAGAGATTGAACTCCTAAGCCTGGGTTTAGCGGGCCGTTGATTTGACGGAGGGAAGGGGGAAGGAAATGAATACAGAACAAATCTATTTTTTACATCTTAAGACGACAGTGCAGCATGACTGATAGCCCTCGGCATTTTCTGGGTGCTTGGCAGCAAATACTTGGCAGCAAATAGTATACTACGACTGGTAACCATCATTGTCCAACGAGGACGGTTAAAGGCAAGTATTGTCTGCCAGCACCCAGATCGCCCTCGGCCTTTTCTGGGTGCTTAGCAGACAATACTTGGCAGCAAATAGTATACTACGACTGGTAACCATCATTGTCCAACGAGGACATCTATGAGCATTTCAGGCAACCTGTAAATTTACTTGCTTTCAGACCTGAGGAAAGCTCTTCTTGCAGATCTGCTGAGCACCCAGATCGCCCTCGGCCTCTTCTGGATGCTCAGCAGACAATACTGACAGGACGGTTACCAGTCGTAATAAACCATCTACTGCCAAAAGGCAAGGGGCTGGTGCAATGCAGCCCTACGGCTGCCAGCCCCACAGCTACCAGCATCCCGAGCGCCGATGAAGGCTACTACTCATGCTGCACCGTCTACCGCCAAAGGCAGTAAGCTGCTGCTGCTGTTTAGCAATGCAGTCCCACGTTTGCCGGCACCCGGAAGACATCATGTACCCATGTCTTGAACAGGACCATTGGGCCCCTAATTCAACAAGGTACTTAGGCACGTGCCTATGTTTAGGCATGTGAACAGTCCCACTTAAGTCAATGGAACTGACAAAATGCTTAAAACTAGATATGCAGTTAAGTATCTTGCTGAATCAGGCTCTTCCGATGGCAGAAGCCTTTTTGTTGGTTTTAGTGTGTGTGAGTTAGCAAGCATCCGACTTGATTTTCAGAACACAGGAAGTCAAAACTAGTAAACTGGGCTAAATTTGATATGGAAGTCACAGAGACAATCAACATAAATCAACCATTTCCACAGTTGCTTTTCAGAGTACAACCTTACTTTAATGGAGAAAAATAAAGAGAAAACAACTATAATCATTGCATGACCTAATTTCAGATGTTTTCCAAACTTGGAAGTCCTTGAGAAACACATCACTATTTATAAAAAAGCTACCAGAGACTTATAGAACCACATTTTAAATGTTGAATTCAAGTCTATTAAAATTCTTTAGCAGAGTTTATTCAATTAAAACTATATTCTGATTTGGCACACCATTACTGTTTAAAGTGTGTTGTCTATTGATCACAAGCCTGCATTTATATAGTGTTGTTTACCCAAGCACACAAACTTTACTAAATGATTATGCACATTTTTTTTTTATACGTAGCCAGCATGTTACCCATCGCTGAAGTGCAGCCACTTCTGGAGTGAGATGCTGACATTGTTTACCAGAGCACTACCACTGCAGGTTAGTTAATACAGTTCAAAGCACTGGCGTCATGCACTTGCAACAGGATATCAATTTTTAACTAGTGGGCTACCATATTCTGTATCAGCCTCAGGTTCTGAATGTATTTAAGGGTAGCCCCATGAAAATTGCTTTATTCAGTCTGATAGAAAAGGTTCTGTCAAAACTGTTTTTCAATGGAAAACTGGACTTTAGAAATGCTGCAGTTATGCCTCATTGGAGTTGTAGTTATGTATGGGGTAGAATGTAAGGGGTAGTTGGAGTACAGTAGGAGTAATCCATCATGACCCACTTATGCCCCAATAGAAGGTAATTGATCACTATCTTTTTCTACATGTCTGTCGTTTCTTATTTTAACAGTAATTGGAATCACAAGGTATGCTTTTGTTTAAGAACACAAGAATGGTCATACTCGGTCAGACCAATGGTCCATCTAGCCTAGTATTCCGTCTTCCAACAGCGGCCAATGCCAAGTGCTTCAGAGGGAATGAACATGCAACCATCAACTGACCCATCCCATTGTCCACACCCAGCTTCTGGCAAACAAGGCGAGGGACACTCAGAGCATGGTGTCATATCCCTGCCCATCCAGGTAAATAGCCATTGATGAACCTGTCCTCCAGGAACTTATCTAGTATTTTCTTGAACCCTGTTATAGCTGTGGCCTTCACAACATCCTCTGGCAAAAAGTTCCAGAGGCTGACTGCATTGTGTGAAGAAATACTTCCTTTTGTTTGTTTTAAACCTGCTGCCTACTAATTTTGTTGGGTGACCCCTGGTTCTTGTGTTATGTAAAGGAATAAATAACATTTCCTTATTCACAAATGTATAGAACTCTATCATATCCCCCTGTAGTCATCTCTTTTCCGAGCTGAAAAGTCCATGTCTTTTTAATCTCTCCTCATATGGAAGCTATTCCATATCCCTAATCATTTTTGTTGCCCTTCTCTGTACCTTTTCCCATTCCAATATACATTTTTTGAGATGGGGTGACCAGATCTGCATGCAGTATTCAAGATGTGGGCGTACCGTGAATTTATATACAGGCATTATGATATTTTCTGTCTTATTACCTATCCCTTTACTAATGCTACCTAGCATTCTGTTAGCTTTTTCTTTTTGGACTACCACGGCACACTGAGTGGATGTTTTCAGAGAACTAGTCACAATGAGTCCACAATCTCTTTCTTAAATGGTTACAACTAACTTAGACCCCATCATTTTGTTTTCCAATTTGCATTACTTTGCATTTATGAACATTGAATTTCATCTGCATTTTGTTACTGAGTCACTCAGTTTTGTGAAATTCCTTTGTAACTCTTCGCAGACCACTTCAGACTTAACTATCTTGAGTAATTTTGTGTCATCTGCAAATTTTGCCACCTGTTTACCCATTTTTATGGATCATTATGAATATGTTTAACACCACTGATCCCAGTACAGACCCCTAGAGGACACCACTACTTACCTCTCTCCATTTTGAAAACTGACCATTTATTCCTACCATTTGTTTCCCATCTTTTAATCAGTTACTGATCCATGAGAGGACCTTCTCTCTTCTCCTATAACTGCTTACTTTGCTTAAGAGCATTTGGTGAAGGACCCCATCAAAGCCTTTCTGAAAATATAAATACACTATAATCACTGGATCACCCTTGTCCACATGTTTGGTGACCCTCTCAAAAAATGCTAATAGATTGGTGAGACATGATTTCCCTTTACAAAAGCCACATTGATTCAAGTTGTTTTTATCTAAGGCATGGTCTACACTACGGGGTTAGGTCGAATTTAGCCGCATTAGGTTGATTTAAAAATGAATGTGTCCATACAACCAACCTTGTTCCGTCGACCTAAAGGGCTCTTAAAATCGACTTCTGTACTCCTCCCCAGCGAGGGGAGTAGTGCTAAAATCGACTTTGCTGGGTCGAATTTGGGGTAGTGTGGATGCAAATCAACAGTATTGGCCTCTGGGAACTATCCCAGAGTGCTCCATTGTGACCGCTCTGGACAGCACTTTGAACTCTGATGCACTAGCCAGGTACACAGGAAAAGCCCCAGGAACATTTCCTGTTTGGTCAGAGTGGCAAACTCAGCAGCACAGGTGACCATACTGTCCCCCCAGAATCGTAGAGCGTAGAATGTTTCTACGCTCCCCCTATCATCTCCATCCCTGAGGTTATCGCAGATTAGAAGGCGAAAAAAACGCACTCGCGATTACATGTTTTCCAAGCTCATGCAGTCCTCCCGCACTGATAGGGCACAGCTTAATGCATGGAGGCATTCGGTGGCAGAAGCAGGAAAGAATTAAGTGAGCGTGAAGAGCAGAGGCAGGATGCGATGAAGCGTCTGTTGGGGGAGCAAACGGACATGATGAAGTATCTGGTGGAGCTGCAGGAAAGCCAACAAGAGCACAGACCCCCGCTGCATCCACTGTATAACCGCCTACCCTCCTCCCCATGTTCCATAGCCTCCTCACCCAGATGCCCAAGAACGCGGGGGGGGGGGGGGGGGAAGGGATGCTCCGGGCACCCAGCCACTCCACTCCAGAGGATGGCCCAAGCAACAGAAGGCTGTCATTCAAACAGTACAATAAGCAATGTGGCCTTGTCCTTCCCTCCTCCCCTACCCCACCCGGGACACCTTGTCATTTTTTTTTTAATTAATAAAGAAAGAATGCATGGTTTCAAAACAATAGTTACTTTATTTCAAAGGAGGGAGGGTGGTTGGCTTACAGGGAATTAAAATCAACAAAGGGGGCGGGTTTACATCAAGGAGAAACACACACAACTGTCACACCGAAGCCTGGCCAGTCATGAAACTGGATTTCAAAGCCTCTCTGATGCGCAGCACGCCTTGCTGTGCTCTTCTAATCGCCCTGGTGTCTGGCGTGAAATGATTGCCTGCCATTGCTTTCACGGAGGGAGGGGTGACTGACGACATGTACCCAAAACCACCCGTGACAATGTTTTTGCCTCATCAGGTATTGGGAGCTTAACCCAGAATTCCAATGGGCAGCGGAGACTGCGGGAACTGTGGGATAGCTACCCACAGTGCACCGCTCAGTAAGTCGATGCTAGCCATGGTAGTGAGGACGCACTCCACCAACTTAATGCGCTTAGTGTGGACATACGCAATCGACTGTATAAAATCGATTTCAAAAAATCAACTTCTATAAAATCGACCTAATATCATAGTGTAGACACACCTTACGTCTTTGATAATTCTGTTCTTTAATATAGTTTCAACCAATTTGCCTGGTACTGAAGTTAGGCCTACCGGCCTGTAATTGCCAGGATCACTTCTGGACCTTTTTTTAAAAATTGGTGTCACATTAGTGATCCTCCAGTTCTCTGGTACAGAAGCTGATTTAAACAATAGGTTACATGCCACAGTTAGTAGTTCTGCAATTTCATATTTGAGTTCCTTCAGAACTCTTGGGTGATTACCATCTGATCCTGGTGACTTATTACTCTTTCATTTGTCAATTTGTTCCAAAACCTCCTCTAATGACACCTCAATCTGGGACAGTTCCTCAGATTTGTCACCTAGAAGGAATGGCTCAGGTGAGGGAATCTCCCTTATATCCTCTGCAGTGAATACTGATACAAAGAATTTATTTAATTTCTCCACAATGGGCTTATTTTCCTTGAGTGGCCCCATTGATTGACTGGCAGGCTTCCTGATTCTGATGTACTTAAAATCATTTTTGCTGTTACTTTCTGTGTCTTTTCCTAATTGCTCTTTAAATTCTTTTTTGGCCTGCCTAATTATACTTTTACACTTGATTTGCCAGAGTTTTCCTCAATAGAATTTAACTTCCAATTTTTAAAAGATTTTTTTGCCTCTAACTACATCTTTTACTTTATTGTTTAAACATGGTGGCATTTTTTTGGTCCTCTTAGTACATTTTTTATTTGGGGTATACATTGAGTTTGAGCTTCTATTATGGTGTTTTTAAAAAGTTTCCATGCAGCTTGCAGGCATTTCATTTTTGGGACTGTACCTTTAAATTTATGTTTAACTAGCTTCCTCTTGTTTGTGTAGTTCCCCTTTCTGAAATTAAATGTTAATGTGGTGGGCTTCTTTTGTGTCTCTCCTGTCCCCTCTCCCCTCCCCCCCCCCTGCACACACAGAGAGATGTTAAATTATATTATGGTCACTATTACCACCAAGTGGTTCAGCTATATTCACATCTTGGAACAGATCCTGTGCGCCACTTAGGACTAAATCAAGAATTGCCTCTTCTCTTGTGTGTTTCAGAACGAGCTGTTGCAAGAACCAGTAATTTAATGTGTCAAGAAATTTTCTCTCTGCATCCCTTCCTGAGGTGACATGTACCCAGTCAATATGGGGATAGTTGAAATATCCCATTTTTATTGAGATTTGTATTTTTATAGCCTCTCTAATCTCCCTGAGCATTTCACAGTCACCATCACCATCCTGGCCAGATGGTTGGTAGTATATCAAAGGTCTGAAATTGATAAATCTGAGTGTCCAGGACTGAGTTGGTGGCATTTCACCCAACAAACTGCAACTTCCATAAGATACCCCCACTTTATTTCTGAATTGAAATTTTCAGTTTTTGATATTTTTGATGAAAAAATTGAACTTTTCTCTGGAAAATTTCAGTTAAAATGATATTTTTTTCATTTTCAACTAAATTTCAAGAGGAACACCAAAGCATTCTTTGACCAGCTGTACACATTACAATAATGTAGCATTGAATCATCAGAGCAAGGTCCACATTTAAAACAAAACAAAACAAAAACTCCTGGCCAGATGCAAATTATAAGCAGGTTGCAGGACTTCCTCTTTAACAAGCAACAAAATTAAGTTTCTAACCCTTATGGTTGCAGAGAAAAGCTAGACAATGTGACCTGAGAGCACCCTTAACGTTTAAAAAAAACAAAGCACATGAAAATAGCCTACAACATAATTTAAGCAAACAAAATTCCTCTTTTTCAAATCAATCCATGATACTTTGGGGTCTGACTCATGATTTTTGAGAACATGGGGTTGGCAATATTGTAACATACTGTAGTCAGCACAGCCCAAGCTTCCCCATTAACCCTCCTACTAGTCCCATAAACTCATTCAACAAGAGGGTAGACAAGATACATAGATTCATAGATTCTAGGACTGGAAGGGACCTCAAGAGGTCATCGAGTCCAGTCCCCTGCCCTCATGGCAGGACCAAATACTGTCTAGACCATCCCGGATCGACATTTATCTAACCTACTCTTAAATATCTCCAGAGATGGAGATTCCATAACCTCCCTAGGCAATTTATTCCAGTGTTTAAAGACCCTGACAGTTAGGAACTTTTTCCTAATGTCCAACCTAAACCTCCCTTGCTGCAATTTAAGCCCATTGCTTCTTGTTCTATCCTTAGAGGCTAAAGTGAACAAGTTTTCTCTCTCCTCCTTATGACAGCCTTTTAGATACCTGAAAACTGCTATCATGTCCCCTCTCAGTCTTCTCTTTTCCAAACTAAACAAACCCAATTCTTTCAGCCTTCCTTCATAGGTCATGTTCTCAAGACCTTTAATCATTCTTGTTGCTCTTCTCTGGACCCTCTCCAATTTCTCCACATCTTTCTTGAAATGCGGTGCCCAGAACTGGACACAATATTCCAGTTGAGGCCTAACCAGCGCAGAGTAGAGTGGAAGAATGACTTCTCATGTCTTGCCCACAACACACCTGTTAATGCATCCCAGAATCATGTTTGCTTTTTTTGCAACAGCATCACACTGTTGACTCATATTTAGCTTGTGGTCCACTATAACCCCTAGATCCCTTTCTGCCGTACTCCTTCCTAGACAGTCTCTTCCCATTCTGTATGTGTGAAACTGATTATTCCTTCCCAACTGGAGCACTTTGCATTTGTCTTTGTTAAACTTCATCCTGTTTACCTCAGACCATTTCTCCAATTTGTCCAGATCATTTTGAATTATGACCCTATCCTCCAAAGCAGTTGCAATCCCTCCCAGTTTGGTAGCATCTGCAAACTTAATAAGCGTACTTCTATGCCAATATCTAAGTCGTTAATGAAGATATTGAACAGAGCCGGTCCCAAAACAGACCCCTGCAGAACCCCACTTGTTATGCCTTTCCAGCAGGATTGGGAACCATTAATAACTACTCTCTGAGTACGGTTATCCAGCCAGTTATGCACCTACCTTATAGTAGCCCCATCTAAGTTGTATTTGCCTAGTTTATTGATAAGAATATCATGCGAGACCGTATCAAATGCCTTACTAAAGTTTAAGTATACCACATCCACCACTTCTCCCTTATCCACAAGACTCGTTATCCTATCAAAGAAAGCTATCAGATTGGTTTGACATGATTTGTTCTTTACAAATCCATGCTGGCTATTCCCTATCACCTTACCACCTTCCAAGTGTTTGCAGATGATTTCCTTAATTACTTGCTCCATTATCTTCCCTGGCACAGAAGTTAAACTAACTGGTCTGTAGTTTCCTGGGTTGTTTTTATTTCCCTTTTTATAGATGGGCACTATATTTTCCCTTTTCCAGTCTTCTGGAATCTCTTCTGTCTCCCATAATTTTCCAAAGATAATAGCTAGAGGCTCAGATACTTCCTCTATTAGCTCCTTGAGTATTCTAGGATGCATTTCATCAGGCCCTGGAGACTTGCAGGCATCTAACTTTTCTAAGTGATTTTTAACTTGTTCTTTTTTTTTATTTTATCTTCTAAACCTACCCCCTTCCCATTAGCATTCACTACGTTAGGCATTCCTTCACACTTCTCGGTGAAGACCGAAACAAAGAAGTCATTAAGCATCTCTGCCATTTCCAAGTTTCCTGTTACTGTTTCTCCCTCCTCACTGAGCAGTGGGCCTACCCTGTCCTTGGTCTTCCTTTTGCTTGTAATGTATTGATAAAAAGTCTTCTTGTTTCCCTTTATTCCTGTAGCTAGTTTGAGCTCATTTTGTGCCTTTGCCTTTCTAATCTTGCCTCTGCATTCCTGTGTTGTTTGCCTATATTCATCCTTTGTAATCTGTCCTAGTTTCCATTTTTTATATGACTCCTTTTTATTTTTAGATCATGCAAGATCTCGTGGTTAAGCCAAGGTGGTCTTTTGCCACATTTTCTATCTTTCCTACCCAGCGGAATAGCTTGCTTTTGGGCCCTTAATAGTGTCCCTTTGAAAAACTGCCAACTCTCCTCAGTTGTTTTTCCCCTCAGTCTTGATTCCCATGGGACCTTATCTATCAGCTCTCTGAGCTTACCAAAATCCGCCTTCCTGAAATCCATTGTCTCTATTTTGCTGTAGTCCCTTCTACTCTTCCTTAGAATTGTGAACTCTATGATTTCATGATCACTTTCACCCAAGCTGCCGTCTACTTTCAAATTCTCAGCGAGTTCCTCCCTATTTGTTAAAATCAAGTCTAGAACAGCTTCCCCCCAGTAGCTTTTTCAACCTTCTGAAATAAAAAGTTGTCTGCAATGCAGTCCAAGAACTTATTGGATAGTCTGTGCCCCACTGTGTTATTTTCCCAACATATATCTGGATAGTTGAAGTCCCCCATCACCACCAAATTTTGGGCTTTGGATGATTTTGTTAGTTGTTTAAAAAAAGCCTCATCCACCTGGTTAGGTGGCCTGTAGTAGACTTCTAGCATAACATCACCCTTGTTTTTTTACCCCTTTTAGCCTAACCCAGAGACTCTCAACACTTCCATCTCCTATGTCCATCTCCACCTCAGTCCAAGTGTGTACATTTTTAATATATAAGGCAACACCTCCTCCCTTTTTTCCCTGTCTATCCTTCCTGAGCAAGCTGTACCCATCCACACCAACATTCCAATCATGTGTCTTATCCCACCAAGTTTTGGTGATGCCAACAATGTCATCACATGAAGAGCCCAAAGGTAGAACAAAACTACTCTCTGGAACCTTACAGACATAAATGAATGGAGTCACTTAATAGTAACCCTGTATGCTACAGCTAGGGTCCACTGGTGAGTCAACAACACTCTGTGATCAATAGTATTTAAAGCAGGCAATATACCTAATACCATCAGCCTGGACTTTGTCTATTGCCACATTATCCACCAACTTAAAACAACAGTTTCCAGTCTATACTATGGCCTACATCAAGAAGATCTAAGGCATACAGGTAGGGTTGCCAACCGTCCCAGTTTGTCTGGGAGTCTCCCGGAATCGGGCTTCATCTCCCAGCGGCTAATAAAGCCAATCCAGGAGATTTTAGGCCGCTAAGAGTCCGGCGGCGCAGCAGGACTAAGGCAGGCTCCCAACCTACCACGATTCCACGCCGCTCCCGGAAGCAGCTGGCATGTCCGGCAGTGGCTCCTAGGCAGAGGTGTGGCCAGGGGGTCTCCGCACACTGCTCCTGCCCCGAGCGCCGACTCTGCAGCTGCCATTGGCTCGGAACAGGAAACCGTGACCAACGGGAGCTGCAGAGGTGGTGCCTGCAGGCAGGGGCAGGACGCAGAGCCGCCTGGCCGCCCCTGAGCCTAGAAGCTGCTGCTGGACATGCCATCACTTCCGGGAGCCACCCTAGGTAAGCGCCGCCTGGCCAGAGCCTGCATCCTGAACTGCCTCCCACACCACAACCCCCCACCCCAGCTCTGAGCCCCCTCTCTGCACCCTGCACCCCATCTTGCACCCCAATCCCCTGCCCCACCCCTCAGCCAAGAGCCCACACCCCTTCCCATACCCCAGCCCAGTGAAAGTGAGGGTGGAGGAGAGGGAGCAACGGGGGGTGCGGTGGGGTGGGAGGGGGGCTGGAATGAGCAGGGGGTGGGGCCTTGGAGAAGGGGGCAGGACAAGGGTGTTTGTGCGATTAGACAGTTGACAAGCCTACATACTGCATCTGGTAGCAAGCCTCCCAGCCTGGATCCACAGACTTGCACTAGTGAGCTAAAAATAGCTGTGTAGACGTTGTTTTGGATGTTGTGATTTGGGCTGGAGCTTGGACTCTCGAGCCCCTGCCACCCAGGCTTGGAAGTCCTAACCGCAACATCTACACCACTATTTTTAGAGCACTAGTGTGAGCCCTTCCAGCAAGTCTGTGGACCTGGGCTGGGAGGCACACTCCCAGATGCAGTATAGACATATCCCTAGACTCTGTGAGAATTATCTCATAATTACTGTGATAGCTAATGCTCTGACTTTTTTGGGCCAAACCTCTTTTTGATGAAAAATATCGATTCAGTGACACCAACATATTTTGCGAATTTGTATTAGTTTTTCCAGTGAGATTGTTCAGGTCAAAATAACTTTTTATTTCAAAATTCCTTCAATTTTATTTTAAAAAATTGCAAAAACACAAACTGCTTGAAATCTAAATGAAACATTTTGTTTTGGGTCAAAAAATAAATTTTTTTTTTGACCCAAAACATTTTTTAGACTTTTTGATTCACCAAAAATTTCAAACAACTTTGGTTTTGGCTCAACTGATTTAAAAAAAAAAAATCAAAACTGACAGTGAACCAAAACATTCAGCACTCACACAGCTCTACTTACAACTCTTTGAACTGGGGGGAATTTTAGGCAGGCAGTATAGAAATAAAATAAAAAGTGCTGTAGACACAACTGTCAAGATCCTCTGTTTACACCTCCCAAAGCACAATTCCATGAATAGGGCATTGCTCCTATAGCAGCTTAGAAAGACAAGCATCAACACAAATTCCTTCAGCAAAGGTGTTTTTCCCTTGCAAATCTGCCATTAAAGAACTGACCTGGCCCAACCTTTTTTAGCTTATGAGACTTGACAAGAACACTGGTTGACATTGACATAGTGGTATGAATCTAAAACAAATTAATAAAAGCCAGTGAATGCAAGAAAATAAACAAGCAACTTGATAAAAATGTGCTACTAATTCACAAATCACTTCTATTTTTTTTCTCCATAAACTGTCTGTCATCTACAGTATAACACTTTGATTATCTATTACATAACACAAAACATGAGAATTTTTAGATACAGTATAAGGTAAAATACTTTAAAAGGTTAAAAAAAAAAAAAAGAGAGAGAGATTTTAAATTCCACTAAGAAACGGGGAAAGCCTTAGAAATTTTTTTGTTATCCCTTCTTCTACCCCAACTTAAGGGACAGCAGTTCAAGTCTGTTCTATATAGGTTCTTATATTGGCCTCATCACCAAAGTATACAAGTACCTTTCAGTAGAGCATTAAATGACATGACTAATATCTGTCATATGTGGTTCGTTCTCTCGCTCAGGGCCTATCTATACTGCAATCAGGAGGTGCGATTGCACGTGTTGACATACCTGAGGTAGATCAAAGCTAACTCAGGTATGTCTACATATGCTGCAATCACACCTGCTGATTGCAACATAGATTTACTCTCATCCACTCCCCTAAAGAAAATAGAGGGTGCATTGGTAGGGTTTTGTTCCTGTTTTTAAAATACACACACTAGAGTTTGGTGGAAAGACTGAGGACACAAACTGGCTCTTTAGATTTTAATGCAGCAGTTCACTGACTAGTGGTGTATCATCAGTGACAAAAGAGATGCTATTGTGGGATAGTCTCTTCTGTAGTATGCTGCCTCTAATGAAAGGACTTTTCTTTTCAAAAGCACTATATTATTGACTTACACTATAGTTTAAAGAAGATCAAATCAGCTCAATTAGTATGTTCATTTGTATTCAAGAAATACCACCCACAGTTCATTTACTGGCGCTTTGATCCTGGAGGTAACAAAATGTTTGTGCATAATGTATCTTTTCATCTTTTAAATTGTAAAGGTCATTAGATAGAAAGTTATTGCTTTTCTGACTACAATGGCACCAGCCAGGCGATTCCTATGAACATCCCATTTTGATATCAACACATCTGTCAGAAGCTATTGACATATGAAAGTGAGACAAGAACACTTGCTATTTTTAATTTCCCCTACCTTTCTAAATACTGACCCCTATTCTGACAGAGGTCAAAACAAAAGACACTTATCCGAAGTATCTTGTCTATCCTTATCCTAAATTGGTTTCTAAACAGATACTTGATATATTGGTAGATTTAGTGAACATTTTTCTACCTGTGAAATCATCTACTCAAATAGAAGTAGATGATTATGCCCATTGTCCTTAGGGTGACCAGATGTTTTGATTTTATAGGGACAGTCCCGCTATTTGGTCCTTTTTCTTATAGGCGCCTATTGAGTCTATTACCCTCCCCCCCCCCCCCCCCCCGCCCCATCCTGATATTTCACACTTTTTATCTGGTCACCCTAATTGTCCTCTAGAAGGGGTATTTACGAAGATGATAATTCTTCTGGTGCTGTCACACCTTTTCATAAAGAACCATCATTCTCAGCACTTCTTCCGTACAGTGGATCTCATGAGAGAATACTTGCTAAGATCTCACTCCCTGCTTGTCTCCAAAAAGAAACCACCATGCATATTTTTCAGAACAAGATGTTCATTTGAGTGTTCTACTCATAGGGAACACTGGAAAGTTTCACACCCACAGAGTCATTAGGAAATATTACAATTTACATGCTAGAAGTATTGTTTCACTTTTGAAGAGGGATGCTATCTTTGATATTTCTAAGGGGCCTATCATAATGGTGTCTAACAATGTACTCTCACTGCAACTGTTGTATGCACAATGGCTCTAGCAATTTACTCACCATCTGGATAGCAAAGATGTGTAACATTTTCCCACTGAATAAGTTATTGGTCCAAACATTTTCACTCAATTCTAGTAGCAACTTCTGTGCTGTCACCTACCCTCCCTGTCCAAGGGAAGTAGCTAGGGAAA
The DNA here is from genome assembly GCF_028017835.1 of Emys orbicularis. NCBI lineage: Eukaryota > Metazoa > Chordata > Testudines > Emydidae > Emys > Emys orbicularis. Next base: position 197,034,835 of record NC_088684.1, read on the forward strand.
AGGGTCTGTAGCCAAGGAATACTTATGCAACTGTGATCCCTGACAGCTGTAGCAGTCTCTTGAAGACATTGACAGCTGGCACAAATGAGAATAGACTGGAGGCTGCTCTAATATGCACAGCTATCTCAGCCTGATGTAGAATGGCTCCAGGATGGAGAGAGTGCAAAGGTGGATGAAAGTCTCTTTTGCTGCCCTCTGCTGAGATGCACCAGACACTCCCTATCTGGGCCTCTCTCTCAGACAGAGAAAAGCTTTCAGACCTGATTATCCAGTTAGTTGCACACTTGCAACTACCACTGAGTTCAATGAGTGTTATATACACAAAACTGGCAAGATACTCAATTTCATTAGCTGAAAGAGGACCTGGCCATTATTGACTGAAATTTGGAGGACTTTGTGATTTGAAATAACCTGTTGGATTCAATTCAGCTTATAGTGGACCACCATAAAACCCATCAGAGTTGGCACTAATTATCACCCGATGCAGGAAGTCTTAGAAGACATGCAAAGTTCTAACTAGGAATGGAGTCTGAGCTACCCTCTTGGCCCTAGTGTACTAAGATACAGTAGGATGGTGATCCAAGGAAACTTACACTGTTGCTATAAAGCTGTCAATGCACCACCTCTCCCCAGTAGTAAATTCACTTAAACGTTTTAAAGAGAAAAAAAAATGTTTCAGAACGTTAAACTCAGTCTCCAGGGTCTCTATTAGAACAGCAGTAAGTTTGGTGTCCAGCACTCGGTAAATTTAAGGGGTGGGGAGGAGAATAAGAGTTGAGCTGAACTGCTATTAAACTGAATTTTGGTATTTAGACAAACTGGTATTAACTGAACCTTGCATGAAAATCAGAACATGAAGTTAAAATAGACAAAAGGAAGCAGACAAGCAGCTCACAGTACAGCACACCTCTCCCATTACCTCCCCTCCCCTTTTTTTCCCCAAAGCCTACATCCATAGCAGGACATAAATTATAACTTGCTAAAGCTGCATTTTCTCTGATCAGCAGTTGCAAGCTGTAGTGAAAGATCCAGCTCAGCTTTTCCCTTTTATGTTAAATTGTCAGGAAAAGCCAATAATGGTGTTACATTTCTTCCTTGCATCAGCAGTTTTGATGCATTTTGGGCTAAAGGATCCAAATGAAGCAGATGCTGAAAACCAGTGGGGGTGGGGGGAGGGAGGAGGAGGAGAGGGAACGGGAAGTCAAATGCTTTGACTTCTCTGGAAGGCAAACGGCCTGAAATTACCAAAGACATGCTCAAAACTGTAACAATTCAAAGGCTCGGAATCAAGCCACATCTCTATTTGTAAGTAATACAATGACATGCACAAATTAATTAATTAATTAATAAACAAACAAACTTTCCCTGCACTTGACAAAGATACACATACAAAGGCTCATTTTTTTGATGAATAGGATTAATACTGGAAGGCGAAGAGGAAGAATGCAGTCTCCCTTCTTATCAAGAGGCAAAACAAAGTGAACTGTATTTGTGAAAAATGGAATGAATACAACTCTTTTCAGTATCATGCATTTTGCCACAAGAAAACAACTTCTTAAATGACAAACTGGCAAAGCAATAAAACAAAAGGAAAACAGATTTCTGTTCAGGCATCTCCAATTATTTATTCACTTGTATATAGTTTTTTATAGTCCCATTAGTGACACATTAGTAGGTAAATAATTAAACAATAAATTAAACACCGAAGAGAGAAATTTGAAAATCTTTATTCCCAGCAAAGTAATGACAATTAGAAAGTTGACGAACAGCTAAAGGCCAGATATTCTTCCCACTGAAGTCAATGGGGATTCAGACGCCAACTTCAATGGCAGCAGGAGAGTTTAAGACCTGAGAGGAACTGAGCATCAAATGCTGCATTTTTGCTCAGCTGTTACGAGAGTCATTGATTCTGCAATTTCTATTTTTTTTAATGTATTCATGACTTTTCATTATTACATGGATTTTTACATGTGGGTGGGTATATGTAGTGGCCTGGAATGGTCTCCCTCCTCCTGTGCACCTAACAATTTCCAAGTCTCTCCTCTAAACTAAGCCCTAGTTCGATCAACAGCAGTCTGGGCTATGCCCCACTTGGCTACAAATTATTTTGGGTTCTTTAAAGAAAGATCCCTGACGATGGGCTTCAAGGGCCTGGGCAGCTGTGATGTATGCATCTGTTGTGGTGGTGAGGGACCAGGCATTATCTCCAGGAAATATAGTTACAAATTTCAAGAAATTTTAGACATCAGTTAATTTGGTTTATAAAGTTGATCAAAAAATTGGGGGGGGGATTGAGAATGTTCCTTTTAGTTCCTATATCTACCTCATCCCCAGCATACCTTATAAAATAAAATAAACATTGAAATAGGAACTTTAGAGAAATGTTTTCATAGGGAAAAAAATCTACCATCTGTGTTAGGTAATATTTTCCAAGCCAATTTCCCAGTGAGAAGTGCTAGCAGCTTGCTCTTTAAAAAATGAACATTGAGATGAGCCATGACGCTTCTACAGCCCCAAAATCTTAGGGTTTGGGTGGGTGCGAATGGGACACCTGCCTTTCAAGCCCCAAAGGCCAACGCTGAAAAATATTGAGAGCATATACCAGACCATTTTCTCTTCCAATTTTCTCTATTCAAACATCGTCTCTTTTGACTGAAGGGCATGAAAATAATCCCATCTAAAGAGAATAGCAAGTCTGCATCATTCATCACTCATGTAAGCAGAAATGCTGATGTTGCTGGTCCCATTTGATTTGGCGCAGTAAATTAAGACTAAACAAGACATCCAGTGATGCACAGATATAAAAAGCAATTCTAAATGAATACTGTCATGCTGTCGGGAGTTGCTCACGGCCATGAGTACCTACTGCAGGGCAGACCATCCAAACAGGGCAGACACCCCAAACTGATGGTATTTTTATAATCAGATTTCACCAACCCACTAACAAATGTACTTCTGAATCACTATACCAGTTACCATGGAGTCAGACAGACAGACCCCTTAGGGCCTACAGTCTATCTTGCCACCCAGGCAAGCTGGACTTAGTGATAAATGGTCACAGACACCAAAAATCACTAAATAAAATGCAGTTGCTACCAGTCCCAAGAGACCAGTCACTTACCCCAGATCAATCAGTACCCTAGATCTTACCAAAAGACAACACATGTAGCCAATTCTATAATTAACTAAAGATTTATTAACTAGGAAAAAAGAAATTAGTTATTTACAGGTTAAAGTAAGCAAGTATATAACACAAATATAACTCCCACAAGTGACAAAATTGTAGGGATCTGTCAATTCAAAATGTCTTTCAGGGCAAACCCAGGGATAATCCTGGGAGATCTCTCATTTCAGTTTATAGTCTCTGGCTCTGTGAGAGTTCAAATAGCAAACAGATGATCATTTTTCCTTGAGAGGCCTTTTTATATCTTCTTCCCCCAGAAATCAAACTGACACGCAGGTCCCTTCTTCATAGAAGGCGGGGGTGGGTAGGCGGGGAGAATGCACTTCAAGTCTTTGATCCTTGATCTGGCACAATGGCTCATTTGCCTTTAATGAACATGATTTAACATCTTCTTGTTAAAGACCATGATTTGCATTACACAAGGCTTTCCCCCCTGTTCAATGAGTTACACAGTCACAAAGGTTTACAATGAAAATTTATAACCGGGGGTAAAGCGGAGTGAGAACAATACATACAGCATCCTACAAACATTTTATACAACATTCAGAACATTATCAACTTAACATCTTATATTTATTTTGATAATGCTAATTCATGGGTAAGCAAGACTGGTTTCCAGCTCTGCATTTGTAAGTGTTCAGTGAGGCCCAGGGCCTTGGCAGACCAAATACCAGCTCAGCATCACAAACAAATTGATTTATTTTTTCCTTTCTTAAGAAAATGCATGTGATTACATATGTGCCAATTGATAACAAAGAAGGATGCAGATGAAGATTTATGTAGAAATAGTGTCGGAAGAGATAATGCTTGTCCCTTTGATCACTTTGCTAAAACCACAAATAGCCTAGGCATTTTCTTAATTGATTTTGTTTTCTGGTGATAAAACAACAAAGCCCATTGAACATTGAGAGAAAGTAATCTTCTCTCCTTGCCAGAAGCATGAGGTTTTGGAAAGAATACTGATAAGTGAATAGATTAATCTCTCAGTTTCACATGAATCACCTTAAAGATGAATTTTGCATGGAAGCAAAGGGAAACCTCTATATGAAATGTGGTATATGGTGAACTGCCATAAATGCTCCCAGTTTACTCAACCTTCTGACTTATCTGATGGTTACTAGAAAGGGATCTGTCAATGGAGAAGTAGGACATGGAGAACTAGGACATGGATTCAAAGGGGAGTCTGTTAAGTATTGATAAACAAGATTAAGATTCCATTACAAAACAAGATTAAGATTAAGATTCCATTACAATGTTGGTTTCAATAACATCTAGTTGCAAAGTTCTAAGGAGGCCTTTCAGCAATCTGACTGTTGTTGGATGAGTAAAAACAGCATAGCTTCAACTGGAGGATGGAAGGTGCTGATTGTTGCAAGGTGGACCCACAGTGAGCAAATAGACGGTCCAAAGTCTTCAAAGGGAGTAGGTAGCCTAATATTCTCATCGATTCCAGAGATAATTGGTTCTGTTGCATCCAGGTAGAGAAATGTCTCCATTTGGCCAGATAGCATTTTCTGGTGAAGTCCTTTCTGCTTTGATTGAGACAGGAATGAATGGCCTCCAAACACAAGTATTCTATGTCACATACCCATCCAAATACCAGGCCATTAGATGAAGAGGGCCTGAGTTAGGATGTCTGTTCTCGTTGTTCTCTTGTATCAATAAATCTGGGAAAGACTGAACACCAATGGGAGGTTGGGTTGACATTCACAGAAGGCCTGAAAAGCAAAACTGTTTGGTCGAGGGGGTGTGATGAGAATGACCCGAGAGTTGTCACTGAGAATCTTTCATAGAACTTGTGATATCAGTGGGATGGGAAGAAAGGCATACCTGAGGTGATCCATCTGAGGTAGCAGAAGGGCATCACCCTTGGACCCTCAGCCCAGAGTATTTCTGAAGCAGGATAGGGGAAATTTCTTGTTAGTCTCAGAGGCAAACAGGTACCAGGATGGCATTTCGCCACAAAATGAAGATCTTGTTCAGGATGGAATTGTGTATCTCCCATTAATGGTTAGTGGGAAAGTGTCTGCTGAGACTGTCCATCAGAGAGTTCTGCAAACCTAATAGGTATGCTGCTGAGAGTATTATATGGTTCCTGATGCATCAATTCCATAGATCGACTGCTTCTTCATAGGAAGGAAGGGATTTTGTTCCACCCTGTGTATGTAGAAAACAGCCGTCATGTTGACTGACATATTCTGAAAATGTTTGGGCTGCATTGAAGGCCCGATGGACTGCTCCCACCAATAGTAGGTTGACACACATCCTGTCCCCCTCCTCCCCAACAAGAAGTCCAAGTGCACCATGTGCTGTGATTTTCCATGTGGTCTCCCCATCCAATGAGGGACGTGTCTGTGATGATGGTTGTATCGGGCAAGGGTGTAAGGAAAGGGACTCCCACAGAAACTCGTTTCAGGTTTGTCCACTAAAAATGAGAAGACATGACCTTGGCAGGAATCATTTTCTTGGTATTCATGTTGTTCTTGTCTGGTGAGTAAACAGACAAGAGGCAGGCCAGCAGGCAACAGAGGTAGAGCTCAGAAAATTGTTTTACGTAAGTACGTTAGGCCATGTGGCCCAGTAGGAAAAGACACAACTTGACTGTGATCCAAGGTCTGATGGTGACTTCTCTTATCAAGTAGTTCATAGCTTGGAATCTTTCCATAGGAGGTAGGGTCCTTGCTGTGTCGAGTCTAGGGTCACTTCTATAAAGTCTGTGGTCTTTGTGGGAGTCAAAGTGGACTTTTCTTCCCAAGGAAGAAAGAAGACAGAGTAGGAATAGGGTTACCAACTTGCTGGATCTGCCCATCAGGAGCCAATTGTCCAGATACAAAAAGATGATGTAGCAGTTTTGTATCATCCACGATGCTACCATTGAGAAAAGCCCGGATGCTATAACTAGTCTGAAGGAGAGCACTCAGAATTTGCAGTGCGTGTGCCCTACCTGGAATCTGAGGAACCTTCTGTGGGATGGGTGAAGGGATGGGATGTCCACATGAAGGTAAGAGAGCTACAAAATATGTGCACTCCTCCAGGGAAGGGAATATCAATGCCCATCTGACGATGCAGCATTTTGGATCTTTGAATAAAGACTTTCCACTGGTATAGGTCAAGAATTGGTCTCCATCCTCCATTTTTTCTTTGGTAACTAAGAAACCTGGGGACTAGAATCCTTTCCCTTGATGTTGATGTCACATGAGCTATCACTCCTCACTGAAGAAGAGAGTATGCCTTCTGAGAGAGGATCTCCTCATGAGAGTGGTCAACAAAAAGAGCTTTGTGATGGGGAGATAACACAAACTTAATTATGTAGCAGAGCCAATGGTGGGGGCGAAAGACCTCCCTGGCTTCAAGATTAGGCTAGATAAGTTCATGGAGGGAATGGTCTGATGGGATAACGTGATTTTAGTCAATTAGGCAATAACGTGCCATCGCTGGTAAAATGAGGGTCCGGCTGGAGATTCTTGCCTGTATGCTCGGGGTTCTACTGATCGCCATATTTGGGGTCGGGAAGGAATTTTCCTCCAGGGTAGATTGGCAGAGGCCCTGGAGGTTTTTCACCTTCCTCCGCAGCATAGGGCAGGGGTCGCAAGCTGGAGGATTCTCTGCGACTTGAAGTCTTTATATCACGATCTGGAGACTTCAACAGCTGAGTTAAGGGAAAGTGGGTGGGTCAGCTTTTGTGGCCTGCATCATGCGGGAGGTCAGACTAGATGACCACAATGGTCCCTTCTGACCTTAAAATCTATGAGTCTATGAGTCTATGGTCTCTAGCACCCACTTGCCCATGGTTATTGACTTCCACACATGAATGAAGTGGAGGAGGCAGCCACCAAAACTTTGGGGGACAGCATAGGACGGCAGCAGTAGAGGAACACAGTTCTTGAAAGTCCAGTCAAAAGAACCTCCTAGGTGCTGGGTGAGGTTGAGCAGTACCAGTAGATGTGGAAAAAGCCATGTTCCTGGTCTATGTACCCAGTGGCATTTGCATGCTGGTTCGTAAGGGCGTTGGTGACAGAACAATTAAGGAGGCGGTCTTGTCATGTATACCTGTTTGTGATGTTTCCTCTCTGGAGCTGGGGTATAAATGCCCAGGGACTGGAGCGTTGTTTTGGAGTCTGAGAGAGTGAAGAGACTTGTTAGTTTTGGGGGGGTTTTGGGACTGAACGCATTTGCTTCATCAAAGGGTAGATCCTCAATAGTATTTTGTACCTCCCTGGAATCCTGAGGAGTGGAGCCACGACTCATACTTCATGACTATTGCTGTAGCTAATCCTCTCAAAATGGTGTCAGCAGCATCCTCTGTAGCTGTCAATTTACCCTCATCAATTAGGGCTTGGAATTGGGCCTTGTCCTCCTGGTCCTTAATGTCCAATAGTTTGGAGTAGTTGCTGAAATCATACTTTGCTAACAAAGCATGGTAGTTTTCAATTCGAAACTGAAGGCTGGTAGAAGAAAAATATTTTCATCCCTAAGACATCAAGGTCTTGTCAGTGAGTGTTGCTTTGGGATGCTGTAGTCTAGACCTCTCAGTGGCTGCTTGACCACCATGAAGTTGGCACTAGGTGTGCAAACAGGAACTCTGCTCCCCTGGCTAGTAGAAAAATAATACCTCTCAGCTTTTTGGGGGGGGTTGGGACCACACAAAGCCAAACTACCCTGGCTGGTTCTATAATAACACTGTTCACTGGAAGGGCCATCCCACTAGGACTAGAAGGCTGCAGAATATCCCAGATACTATGCTGAGTTATCTTTACTTCCCCAGATTGAATCTGGAGCTCAGTTGCCACTCTCTGCAGGTGCTCTTAATACTGCGTGTGGTTCCCAGTTGGAGATGGTGAAAATGGGGCAAAGAGAAGGAGACACCCATCAGAACTGGTAGACCAACTCAACTTCTTCTCCCTCATACTCTGATAGAACTTGTTGGTGTTGGGCAGGAGAAGGTAGGTAAGATTCATGCCCAGATTTGAGGTGTCTAGCATAGGTATCCCATGGACCCTACTATAATGCCAGTAAGAAGGATCAACCAGTGGAGTACCATGGCATTGGGTATCACTGCTTCCCTAGATAGTCATATTTGGGTGGAGGACAGATTCCAGACCTTCAGGAGCCTCTGTCCGGGCTCACCTCTCTATGTAGAGGTGATGTTCCTTCTAATGCCTCTGATTCACCAGATGAGAAGGTAGGTTCCAGTTCAGCCACTAGAGCTGCTGGTAACAACTGACAAATGCTCAATGGAATAGGGGAGTATTCCTGTCTCCTCAAGGTGGTATCTTCCTCTGGAGTTGTGATGTCTCTGAGTAGGGTCGGATCCAAAAGAAGAGAAGATATTGTAGAGAAGATAGGGTAAAGATATCCTCTGGGAAGGTGTAATTTCAGTCAGTCCCAGTGTGTGGAGAGTTCCAATGAATGGTACTGACAAATCTGGCAAATCCCTAATTATAGTGGGAATCAGTTTCTTACTGGGGTGGGTGGGCCAGTGCCAGAGCAGAATCTAGCCTGGAACTCCTAGATACTCTTACAGGGAGATTGATAAAATGATCTAAAAGATCTTTTCCATTGCTAACTTCTCTTACATTATTCTGTGGTTTACTTAACCAAACACTTTAATCCAAGTGAAATCTAACCTCAAATTAAGATGATTTAAATCTAATTGAATGTCTTTTCAAAAGATGTGTTCTAAATCATCCACAAGATATAGGCTGGTTGCGGTAATAACTGGGTGAAATGAATGGTGGTTAAAGTAGATCACAACAATCCTTTTTGGCCTTAAAATCCATAAAATTATTTGGTGGGGGAACAGCAACTCTTCACTGATACTGGTATTTTATATTCCAAATATTTTCTTCAGTTGTCTGTATGATTGTGCATAAGTTCTTATTGACCTCACAAACATGAAAACTAAGAAAAAAGCAAAACAAAAAAATAACACCTCTCCACTCTGCAATGATGTAACCATCACTAAGTCAATTTCTGTTACACTGCATTTAAATGGGCCAAAAGGCCAGTCTTGAGGCTGCTTTATCTGTATACTCCTAATGCAGTTTTCCTAAAATGGGTTCATACAATTGAATGATGACGACACAATAGTACAGTATATAACGTGATACTGCTCCCCAAGTTATGCATCGTTTTCTTCAGCCCAACATAACGATTTACGTTCCTCCTGAATAAGATTGTTCTGCTGAGCTCACATTTGTGATGCTCTTGAAGAGCTTTAGATAGCTTTAATTAAACACTGTAATACTGAAATATATTAATGCCGTGATGCATCGATATTAATTAAGGAATTAACTCTGCTCTGGTACCTTTGGCAAATGCTGCTTTTGCTGCTGTGTCTGCTGTTCATCATTAATATTCCATATATATATATTGTATTGTTAATGCCATGTGAATTAAGAAACTAAAGAGATTTTTTTTCTGCCTGCTATATCCCGTTAAGCACTGCAGTAACAACCCATCCTGCAGCCCAGACTTCAGAGGCAGACTGACACGTAGAAGGACATCACAAGTCGAGCTGAATCACATCAAATTAATAAGCAAGTTACAAAGTAAATGAAATGTCAAAGCAGTAAGGCTATTGATTGACCATTTAGTACAAATGATGGAACCCTAATTAATAACTGCAGCTGTCTCTGAAGAGACAACTGTTTGCCTTCCATATAGATTTCCTTTCTTCACTTTCATTGGCTTTAGTTTTTATGCTGTGTTTGATGTGAATTTAATGCTTCCCTGCTTCCCCTCCTTATTCAGTTCTGTTGGAGGCTGTCATTGCTTTTAGGCATGGTAAGTCTCAATCAGAGATGGAGAAACCTCATGGGGTTCAGGTTTTGAAGCCTTTTCAACTAGTTTTTGAGTTCACAAAACTAGCATGAATTTTAAAGCCGTCCCCCCCATCAGCTAAATCTTTTTTTTTAAAAAAGGGTGAGATAATTAAAATAAAAACGTGTGTTCATTACAGAAAGAAAGCCTGTGCTATGTATTAATTTCTGCCAAATGCTAGTCTAGCTATATTACTTATTCACACACACACACACACACACACTTTTAGAACCCTGAAGTGCTTTTAAAATGTTAATAAATTTTGGATTTCTGGGCAAAACCTAAACAAAACATCCCATATCTCTAGTCTCTGCTCAGTTCCCTACCAAAGAAAGACAGTGAATCTGTGAAAATTTATACCATAACACTTTAAAAATAATCCAGAAAACGCCACATTATAAACTATAAAATTAAAGAGCTCAGCTAAATGTAACTTGTATGTAGCGTCAATATCTTATATATTCATGAAGAAAAGAAGGAAGCTTCACAACATTCATGTGAATTGCAATGATCTGTATTTTTACAGATGAGAAAAATCACAATATTGAGAGGCTACCTGATTTTTTCAAGGCCACAAGAATTCTGTGGGAGGGACAGGAATGGAGGATAGGTCCATCAATGGCTATTAGCCAAGATGGACAGGGATGGTGTCCCTAGCCTCTACCAGAAGCTGGGAATGGGCAACAGAGGATGGATCACTTGATGATTACTGGTTCTGTTCATTCCCTTTGGGGCACATGGCATTGGCCACTGTTGGAAGACGGGATACTTGGCTAGATGGACCTTTGGTCTGACCCAATATGGCCGTTCTTATGTAATGAATCCAAGGTCATCTAATTCCCTGTCCTGAGTTGTAACTATAAGACAATACTTATAATTAATTGATCACAGTCAGGTTCATAAGAATACAGGTATGTACACATCAATGAGAGCGTGAGGAAGAGGACTGCACTGAAACTGGACAATTTACTGAAAATGTATGTCCAGAGTATCAGATGTAACTGTATTGTTACCAGATTTAAAATTTAATTTAGAATTATATGATGGGACAATATAATCCATTATTTAGGGTTGTTCCATACATATGCAGCACCATGGGTGAAATCCTGGCCCCACTGAAGTCAGTGGCATTTTTGCTATTAACTTCAGTTGGTCCAGGATTTCAACCCATGACTCTTTTTAAATGTAAAAATATCCTTTGCCATTGGTACCATGCTATACAATAATATATGAGCAACAATGGGATACAAATGAAATACAGAAGCTTCTGCCTTTTCCTTGAACTCAATTGGAAATTTCCAATATGTAATTCTGAATAGCATCAATAGGTTTGAACTGCCCAAGGGTATACATCACAAAACTACACAACCTCTTATCTATTTGTTAGCACAGAGTACCACCATTATATCAACAATAACCTTAATGCTAAATGACACATGGTGCTGAAATATTAAAAAGTTATTTTTAAGAAAAATTGTGGGTTACAACATAGCTCATAACTCAGACTTGAATTTGTAGTGTATAATGTCAGTCCATTACCACAGCACTTTATTTGAACAGAATTCTGAGGGCCTATAATGAAACTGGTCTGCAAGAAATTTACAATCAACTCAACAGAGAAAAATAAATCCTGTCTGATACTTGTTACATGCACTTAATTGTGTTCAAATATACAAAAAGAAACAAGGAATGACAGATTGAGAAAACGGGATGACCTAAATGAAAACAACCTCCCAAACATTGACCTTTTTATTTAGTATTATTTGGCTTGTAAGCAATTTCCTGTAACCCCTTCCTAATTAGCTAGTCTAGATATTTTGATTTGTAATGGGTACAATGTCTCTGTTCTTTTACAAACCCACCACTCCTATGGATAAAGAAACAGAGACATATCTCAGGTGTGAAAACTGCAGCTTTATTTTTGACTCACAAACCCATCAATCATCCAACAGATGTGAACAGGTGCCATAAATCATAGCTACTGATGCATGCATAATCCAACATGCCGCTTCATATTACAGTACCTGCTCTTGGCATGGGCCAGCGGGTAACCACTGTACCTGCACTTCATATGTCTAGTTCATTTAATGAGGCTTCATTTAACCTGCTTAGTTGCATTACCTTACCTAAGGGTTAATTGTAAATTCACCCTTTTGGGGGGACAACTTTCCCCAATTTAGTTCAGTGTGGTTAGAAACAGTCTGTTCTCAATTCTAATACGGACAGTGAGAGTTGCAAAAACCTCTTACGGAAGATGACAGGTTTCAGAGTAGCAGCCGTGTTAGTCTGTTCTTCTTACAGAAGATGTCCATGTATATAATTTTAGTAGAGCAAGTTGAATTTTTTTCCCCCTTAAAATATTTTCCAGTGAAAAAGTGGGGTTTTTTGAATGATGCAAATATTTTCACAAAAAGTTTGTGTTGTCCAAAATTGTCTATTTTTATTGTTTAAATAATTTTAGATTCCATATGATTCCAATAAGAAAAGAGTCAGTTTTTTTCTTCTTTGCCTCCCTCTTCCTTTCCAGGGGAAAAAAAAAAAGAGGGATGGAGAAGTAAGGGATAAGGTGAGTACAAACCCCTCAAAAATTAAAATGTTCCATTTCAATTCGAATAAAAGCAAAAATTTTAATTTTGACCAAAAAAAAAATCAGAATATTCCATGAAAGGATTAGAACAAATGGAAATGTTTCTGTTTCTTTCAAAATTTGTTGTTAGCAATAATTGCCTTCAGGCTGCAGAGCAGCAATGGAATTGCTGCAGGGCTGTGACTGCCTCATAAGGTCTGCAGTAGCCTTTGCTCAGATTACACTCTCTTTCCAAGGTGGATATGCAGGGATGAAATCATTCTGCTTCCTTAGGCACAGAGGAACCATACCGGTGCAGCTGCATACAGGGTCCCTCAGTGGGTAGGGTGGGGGAGCCACACTTTGTCCCTAAAAGCGGAATGTACACAAACTTTTTAAAAATACACTTGCGTAGAACTTTTAATTTGACTGAACAGCTGTTCATCTTAGTACTAAGCTCTTCACATCAGGGACTGTCATTTACTGTTAGGCACCGTACAAGCACAATGGGACCCCGCCCAGTTGAGGCATTTACTGTAATACAATTATGACCAATAACAGAATTAGTTTGAAGCAATACACAGATTCTGTGCCATCTCCTCATATTCTTCCAGCCATAGTCACCTCAGTGAACAATCAGCTTTTCCATTGGTGAACTGATAATGACCAGACATTATGCCCCAATTCCACAGAAACTGCTATTTTGCTTCATTACAATGGGCTGAGTTTATGTGGTTTATCTCAGTTTAGGATACTGATCTGTCAGTGCAGCATAAACTGATAGCACTAGCGAAGCTCTCATCCATTGACAAAAAGTGTTACTGCACAATTTGGCCAGTGTAGCTTTTGACTACAGATACATCTTCTCTCTTTACTTCCCGCTTATGTAACTACAAAGAGCTTACAATTTGAAAAAGAACAACAGGTCTTTTGACTTACTCAGCAATGGTAAGGTGCCAAACTAATTAAGATATGTTATGGAAAAAGAATCTCCCTGACTGTAGTTTATTCAATTTTGTATTTTTTTTTTATTTTTTTTTAAAAGAAAACCACTAGTGCATTGCTTTTGATTTTGAAATGAATAGCCATGTGTGTGCTTTAAGCTGTGGTTCTAAAACTGGTTAAAGAACAACATACAGTTTTACATTTATGCTATGAGGAGAATGGACTGGTTTCACCAAAGGGATCAGAGGTGGATATTTTTATGTTTTTTCTAATGAACTTAATATCTGCCTGTTAACTCTTAAATCAAGCAAAATAACAAAGAATTAATTTTTAGACTGCAATGATTGGTGAGCCTCAAACAGGATGAAGATTCAGTTTAACTAATCCCCCAAATTTTGGATGATAACTTTTTAAAGTCACCTTTGTTTCTTCTCTACTCTGCATCTTGCCCTTCTGCCTCCCCCCTTGTCCAAATCTTTTCTGCAGTCTCATCTCCGACCTGCCCTCCCAGACATGATCCCCAATCCTGCTGTTCAAAGGGATTTATGCCTGCTTACTCCATGACTCAATTCAGCACAACTGCTCCACAGCTTTCCAGGGCTGAGGGAACCTGCTGGATTGGTGAGTGTGTGTTTCAACACCTCATCTGAACACTCTGTGTGGTTTGGCAACTCTTTTCACTTTGAATTTTGGAGTTTACAGATTCAAATTAACCAAGTGAGACCAGGTGTAGCTACGTGAGTTGTGTCAAAACTATAGTATTCATTCAGCAAATGAATGTGAGACCCACTCTGCATGGTAATGTATTCTAGAGGATGGTTTGGAGATCTACCATCAGTTCTTAACACCAGATGTCTTCAGGGAGTAGCCAGGTGACCCTGTCCTGGATTTTCTATTGTGGGAGGCTATTGCTCTCCTATCTTGCAGGGAGTGGACAAGGGGGCAGAAGCTCTGGATCAGGAAGGGAGAAACAATTCAAATGCCTCCCTAATTTTTAAAAAAGGAATTAGTTTGGTCTGGACAGGGCTGGCTCCAAGTTTTTTGCCGCCCCAAGCAAAAACATTTTCCCATGACCCTCCCCCCGGCCCCGCCCCAACTCTGCCCCTTCCCCGCCCCATTCCAACCCCTTGCCCAAATCCCCGGCCCCGCCTCCTCCCCTGGGCGCGCTGCATTCCCCCTCCAAGCCTGGGAGGGAGGGAGGGGGAGAACCGGAGCGGCAGCGCGCTCCATGGAGCAGGCGGCAGTGGAGCGGAGATGAGCTGGGGGGGAGCGGTTCCCCTGCCCCCCCCCCAGGTTACTTCCTGCGGCCCTCCCCGTGCCCCCCACCGCTGCAGCTCACCTCCCCTCAGAGCCCCAAGCAAAAAAAAAAAAAAGGAGCCGGAGTGCCGGATGAGCTGGTGCCTAGAGCCGGCCCTGGGTCTGGAATTCAGAACTTGAACTAGTTGTCTATTACTAAACATAAGCCACTAATAGCTTAGAGGTCTATGGTGTTCTGCTCTACAGTCCATATGTGAAGTAGCACTACAGGAGCGAACACCCTCCCATCTAGAGTTCTTTCTACATTCTCCTCTCTCTCTACATCTCCCCACATGTAAGATATAAGCAGAGCCTGAGAACCTGCTACTGAGCCTCCCAGAGGGACAAGATTGGAACTTGCAGTGTCTGCTGTGGATGAGCTTGAAGACCTTAAACCAAAGGACGCCACAGAGAGTTAGGCCAGATGTAGCCATCACAGCTGACAGGGCTGTGCAAGTGTGGCACAGAAGAAAAAAAAAAAGAAAAGGAAGGGAGTAATAAGCAATTGGATGGGGTCTGGCCTGAGGGATGATGGTGGGGGAGAATGCCACTGGGTGTAGGGGAACTAGCAGAAGGATATGAAGGTATGTGGGGAGTAAGGCTGGAGTGATAAATTAGAAGGAAATGTGAGGTACCACTGGGCAGTAGTTCTCTGAGAACAGGCAAGAGACACACAGACTGGGACCATTTCCCTTCCCTGTCCTGGGACAGAACAACAACCTTCTTCAGGGAGCAGCAGAAGTACAGTAGACTTATGTTTGCTAGAGAGCAACTCACAAAACAGAACAGCACCCCAGTTGTGAATGTGTTACATGAGCTTCACACCTCTTTTCACCCCAGTCAGATCTCCAATATCCTCTCACACTCAGTCAGGTGGTGGGAAGAAAGAGAAACCAGTAGATGGAAAAGAGTAGAAGTATGCTGGAAATCACTCAGTGACCATTAACGCTCCTCCACAGGTTTTTCACTAGTTGGTACACTTCTGCACATCTGAGAATGACAACAGACGCCGATAGTTTATGTGAAAGTGATTATGGTTACAAGAAGAAATACCCAGAGACACAAAATCTTGTCACATTTGCTTCCCATGAAAGAAAAATGACAAATGAAAATAAAAGACTAAGCTGTATTTTCAAAATGAATTTAAAATGTTGACTAGCGTGACACATTTCTACATAAATGTGATTAGGGGGCTGGAGCACATGACTTATGAGGAGAGGCTGAGGGAACTGGGATTGTTTAGTCTGCAGAAGAGAAGAATGAGGGGGGATTTGATAGCTGCTTTCAACTACCTGAAAGGGGGTTCCAAAGAGGATGGATCTAGACTGTTCTCAGTGGTACCTGATGACAGAACAAGGAGTAATGGTCTCAAGTTGCAGTTGGGGAGGTTTAGGTTGGATATTAGGAAAAACTTTTTCACTAGGAGGGTGGTGAAGCACTGGAATGGGTTACCTAGGGAGGTGGTGGAATCTCCTTCCTTAGAGGTTTTTAAGGTCAGGCTTGACAAAGCCCTGGCTGGGATGATTTAGTTGGGAATTGGTCCTGCTTTGAGCAGGGGGTTGGACTAGATGACCTCCTGAGGTCCCTTCCAACCCTGATATATTCTATGATTCTATGATAAATATTTATTGTATTGTAAAACAAATTTTGACAAAGAGCATTCCTACAATTGACACCATAGTAATATTGATTAAGGCCCAGATTCACAACGGACTTAGGTGTTGTGACAGTGAGCACTTCAGCACCTAACACACTGTGATTCACAAAGCTTTAGTCAGGCACCTAGAATTCCCTATACAATAGATTGGGAGAGGCAGGTGCCTAGAATATGATTCACAAAAGCCTGCACACTAGCTGAGGAGTCACCTAAAACAGCCAATGGGAGATGCTGATGACGGGTGTATGGTAAGCTCTTGCCCCTCATGGAGGTAAGCAGCTAAGTCTGAGGCTGCAGGGAGGCACCCCCTTCTGCTTGCGATTCTCAGCAGCAAACCCTCTCTTGAATTAGGTGCCCTAGGCATTTTTTGCAAAAAGTTGGTGAGGGAGGGGTGTAGGAAGAGGAGGAACCTCCCTTATAACTTTTAGCCCAATGGTTAGGGTACTTACCTGGGATGTGGGAGACACACTCCCAGTTAAAATTCCTCCTTGTTTACAATGTATGTCTGTCTCACTTTTCTGTTAATATATTCAGTGTTTTATGGTGCACACAGTAGAACATTTTGCTTCATTAAGACTTTTACTTTATTTTCCTTTCCCCCTTTTTGTTAAAGAAATTATCAACCAGAAACAGATCAACCAGCTTTGCCATAATTTGCAGACCTATGCATGGATATCACCCTCTCTCTATGCTCCACTGCCTGATACTGTTATTATAAGCAGGAAAGGTGCTGAAATGTACCAGGATCCTGCTCTCTGAAGAGCAATTCAGAGACCAGGATTCTTTTACAGTTCAAATCTCTGTCCGCAGAAAAGAATGAAGTAGTCAGCAGATGGGTGATACAATGTACAAGTGCATTATGTCTACAATCACAGAATAATTCCAGTGGATCTAGCTTTGCTCTTGGTGGCCTGTCCACTCGAAAAGCTACGATCTTCATGATTTTGCCACATTTGTTTTGGCTGACAAATTTATTGGGCTCAAAAGGACATGTATAAAATATAATGGAAGCATATTGTTCATGGTGAATTTAATAACAGTGTGATCTCTCAGATATGTACAACTGATCCTTTAGAGAATTATACACCATCAAACATTGAATCTATATAATCTGAACAAGAGAGAGGCTTGAATAAGGTCTTTCAGACCTATGCTCCAAAGTAATTGGCATTCAGTGTTTCTGTTTCTTCAGCAAAGACAAACTGTCTCCAGATCAGACATACATTGGTGTGACCAGTATAACATTCCTCCCATGGGGAACAGCAATAGTTTACATTCATATAGCACCTTTGTTTCCAAAGGATCTCAGAGGGGTTTACAAACTTCAACTACAAAATTATATGCAAACTGAATCATGGGTTCACTTATCACTGAAATGCAGCCATCTCTAGCATGAAATAGAACTGCTGTTCAATAGCACAGAGCAATATTATGCAATAGTTGAAATCGGGAAATGAAAAAGGCTTAAGAAGGTAGAATAAATACCCAAACCTGAATCCAGGCGGGATATTAGGATTGAAAAATCTTAATTTTTCAAAAGTACAATGGGAACTCTCTGGTGCAAACAGAAATGGTCAGGGCCTCAGTTTTGCATTTCATCCAGAAGACATCATCTCCAGCTGCTCAATGTCCCCTAAACACTATGCTGCTGTTGTTGAGTCTTGGTTTAGGAGAATGAGTTCCCCTCTACTGAATTGTCAACATCATGCCCTAGCAACCTGTTTTCTTTCTAGAAGTCTCCAGTCCAAGTACTGACCTGATCCAAGCACTGCCTTGCTTATGAAATCTAATGGGATCATAGCACAACGTGTTATAGCTGCTGAAAACCCTTGTATTTATTTTTTTAAGTCAAATACGTATTGAAAGGATGTGAATTAGTGGTTTCAGATGTATGTAATGCAATTAATTGTACACAACATTTCTAGATGTTAATACAACAAAACATCTGTGTAATCACATACTTTTGGAAAAGAGCCAGTTTTCTAACAGAAGTAAATTACATACACATAACTTGGTACATCATACGACTGAGTAAGATGATACTACCACTCTGAAGGCTTGGTCTACACTTACCCCCCAAGTCGAAGTAAGGTACGCAAATTCAGCTACGTGAATAACGTAGCTGAATTCGACATACCTTACTTCGAACTTACCGCAGTTCAGACGCGGTCCACACGCGGCAGGCAGGCTCCCCCTTCGACTTCGCGGTACTCCTCTCGTCTAGCTGGAGTACCGCAGTCAACGGCGAGCACTTCCTGGTTCGATTTATCGCGTCCACACCAGACGCGATAAATCGAACCCGGAACTTCGATCCCCAGCCGCCGAACTAGCGCGGCAGTGTAGACATACCCTAAGGCTATGTCTACACCTTGGAGCTGGAGGTGTGATTCCCAGCTCGAAAAGACATACTTGTGGCTAGGTCTCATTGAGCTAGCATGCTAAAAGCAGTAGTGTAGCTGTGGGCAGGGGCAAGCAGCAGCACAGGCTAGTCTCCCCGAATACAAACCCGCCTGAATCTTGTAGGTATATGCTCAGGGTGGCTAGTCTGTTTCCTATGCTACTGCAGCTACGCTATTATTTTTAATGCACAAGCTCAATGAGAGCTCGTGCAAGTATGTCAATGCAAGCTGGGAATCACACCCCTAACTCCAAGCGTAGCCTAAGACTGCATTACTGGCATTGCATACACACTCAGATAAAAGAGGCTGACAGTAGAATCAGAAAACTGAACATCCAGGGATCCTGGACAGACACGGTGACAGACGAGGGCCCAGTTTAAAATTAAGACACTGATCCAGAAAAGCACTTCAGGACAAATGTATTGTTTAACACATGGGAAGTTATACTGAAGTCAGGGGGACTACTGACATGCTTAAAGTTAAGCACATGCCTAAGTGATTTGCACAGGTGGACCCTAACTCATGGTCATTCAAACAGATATGCTTTAAAAATTATTAACATTGAAGATCGGTTGAGTAATGTTGCATCACTGGCCAATTGGGACATCATACAAGACTAAAAAATGTATGAGCCTCTACCACTTGAGCTGAAGAAATAACTCCAGGTTGTATTGTAACCCTCTGTGGACCAGCAACTAGGAGAGGACACTGAACATCAGGTTATATGACAATAACCTATCCCATTAAATCAATGGCTCAGTGCTGGTAGGCTCATAAATCGTAACCGCAGTCATAAGTATGGGAAATGGTTGGGAAAATAGTGTATTTTTATTGAATTGTATTTACATTATATTATGGAATATTATTAAGTATTAGCATAGCTTTGATGCATTCAGAGTTTGTGTGCACGCACGGATGGTCTAGATAATACTTAGTCCTGCCATGAGTGCAGGGGACTGGACTAGTTGACCTCTCAAGGTCCCATCCAGTCCTATGATTCTATAAGAGAGAGGGATATTAAAGATGAAAACGATGTTAATCAATACTACCACATTGTATACTATGGGCCCACAGAACAGACATGTAATTCTTGTGCAACCACATTTTCTAGAAACTGTGGTACAGTACATTATGTAGAGTATTAAAACCTATGATTTTCCACTTAAAATATTATAGACCCTTAAAATATTATAGAGTATCCCTGACAGGAAGTCATATGGAAATAAGTATTCTCTTTGCTTATACAGATAACCTATGGGAATAATAAAAGCAATGACCAACTGATATATTATCTGTGCCATATTCACCGTCCACTTTGTGTTACAGATTCTATGAGACTGATTCTGATTTCACAGTGGTGAGAATCAAGGTAATTCCACAGAAACAAGATATAAATCAGGTCTAGATACATGCAGATTAAAAACCAAACACAAACATGTAGATAAAGTGATGAACACAGTACAATTTGTTGTTTATGGTGCTATGCAGAAATACAAGTACCTACTGTACTCACTTCACTTGAAGGTATCAGAATTAAGGCCACTCCACTCCAATTAAAGTAATCAGACACAAAATAAAGTCATTTAAAAGGTTTCATTTTCAAATAAGCTACTCATCGCCCATGTCTACACCTACAGAAATATTTCTATGAAATGTAGGGGTCAAAACCTCAGTTGAAGCCAAGGAACTTATGGCAGCTGTGAAAGGGTGAAGGTACAACGTGTTTAGCTACACTGGCACTCCCTTGATCCTGGGGATATTCTCTGCTGGGCTGATCCACCAACATAATTTAGCATGAAACAAAGCTACCTAACAAACAAACACATCCCAGATTGCTCCTGGAAATAGCAGCAGTGAAAAAGTTGGAAAGCTGCCTTAAAAACAAGTTTGGGAATCAGTAGTTTAACAATTAGCGGACAAGTAGTTCAGACTGTCCAGACTGGTAACTGTGAGTATGTATTACACAGTAGTTACACCTCACCTCTCTACCTAACTGCAATGGGTACATCTTTGTATTGAGACGTTTTCTATCCTGTAGTAACGAAGGTGCTGACCCTGTAAAGGGGTCAGCATTGTCATAAGACCATTTTAAACTGGGTCCAAACAGTTTGCCAAAATTATAGTGATAAAAGCTTTTATAGAAATTACTCAACACCACAAGATGATACAGCGATCAAGAAAACAGACACATACAGATGTAGTGGTAATGTACGTACCAGCTGAACGGTTCACTTTCAGTTGCACACAACATATCATTTGTGGGTACATCTACACTGTACATTCCTTACAATGGCATGCAGAGTACATATACTACATGCCCCCGTAGCATGGGTATAATTAACAGAGTAGATGGTGAGGCAATGCTTAAGTGAGTAGAGTTAATGACATGCCTGAACCCTGTGAGTATGTACCCTATATGGCTCTCTACTTGCACAATCAACCTCCCACATCTACGTGGCTATTTCGGGGTTGGGTTTTTTTGTTTTTTATTTTTTGTTTTTAGCAATGCAATAACTTGCTGCCTCCTGCAGCTGGAGTCTTTCCTTGCTGCAGGGAAAGACTCCAGCACTGCGGAAAGGCTCCTGCACCTCCCCGCCATCAGAGCCTTTCCCTGCCACTGAGAACCAGAGTGAATGACTCGGGCAGTGGGCAGGCAGCAGGGAAAGGCTCAGGCAGCTCACAAAAAGTTCAGCTAAACACCCATAAGTCCTGAAGCCTATCTGACCTGAAATGTTCAACCTTTTGAAATTCTCTCATCCCCATTAGAGATTTCCTTCCTACTAAAAAAAAATATAAAAATTATCAGTTACCCTGAAACCCAGATCACATGTTCATTGAAGACAGGGTTTTCCATCGTAGATTCGAGGCACTGCTTACTATGGGAAATAGGATTGAAATTTCTCTCAAAAAACCTATTTTGATTGTATGAAAAAATAAAAAGTCAGCTACAATTGAAGTACCATTTTTCTCACTTTGCTTTTGTCTGTTCCATAAGCCAAAAACAACTGATGGTTAAAAAACCCTATATGATTTCTCTATCCATTTTTTCTCCCTTGAATGCAGTCTAACATGGAATTAGAAGAATGGTGCAAGGAGTAGGCATTTGAGTGTAAGCAGCAGGAACATCTGTTCTAATCAGAGCTTTGGCAATTAATCCTTCTGGGGCCTGGAGCAAGTCATTACGCCACCTTGTTTCAGTTTCCTCATCTTTAAAAGAGAAAATTATTTTATTTCTTTATTTGTGCCATGCTCAAAAGTGTGGCCACTGCTCCATAAAACAATTCAGACAGGGATTGGAGAACATAAGTTACAAAATAAGGTCATGGGGTTACCTCATTTTTAATGCACCCATCCTATCCTACAACATGTACAAACTCTTCCCTTTCCACCTTCCCTCACTATCCAGCCCCTCCCCCTCTCTCACACACACACCCTCCCTCACCCCACCATCCACTCACC
Organism: Emys orbicularis; assembly: GCF_028017835.1. Taxonomy (NCBI): domain Eukaryota; kingdom Metazoa; phylum Chordata; order Testudines; family Emydidae; genus Emys; species Emys orbicularis. Next base: position 197,057,163 of record NC_088684.1, read on the forward strand.
CTCTGTCCTCTCTCCACATACAAGCCCAAGATGTGTTTCATGTGAATTCATCTACCTCAGAGATATTACAGATTAATTACCTAATGGTTCTGAATAAGAAAAGTGCCATGTAAGACCCTCTCATTATTAATAATACTAACGGGGATTAAAACTATAGCAGTAACAGTAGTATTTCCTTCCAAAGGGCATGTCTGTGAGCATGTATTAGACATACATTATAATGACAATTTACTGTTATCACATTTTAATATATCATCCATAATGTGTTTATAAATTCAATTTAAGTGATGGTGTAGACATGATAATCACCATGTTATCGCATCTGTAGGTAATTATTCTGCTTGAGATGTATGCATTCTTCCAGGCTACAGTAGTGTCCATTTAATAATCTATGAATTTGTCATTGGTTAGGCACATGCTAGTATTTATATTTACCATGTTGCTCTGTGTTGTATGTTGTAAAATAAAAGGAACAATAATCAGCATGGGATTTAGAGTGGAAATCCTATCAAGTTAATGTACTGATAAGTATGAAATTCACATTTAATGCCAAATGTGTTCATCCCAATAAATAGCAAGAAAATGAACAATGACAGGACTATTATTTTAAAACACTGTCCTCTTTGTAAACCAATAGTGTCATTCTAGAGATTCTACTTAAGCAGCCTTACTTAACTCAGTACAGGATTTCTCTTGGATTACAATTCTCTGAACCAAGGAATTTTTTCCTGATTGCAATCAACAGAATCAGAATTAACTGTAACCACTGGCATTCACATAGAATTGTGGCAGGTAAGTGCATGACACGTGAAATTCACCCCCATGCAGAGAGCTAACAGAACTGTAGGTTGATGATATGCTATCTGAGTTCCCCTTAAACCTTAATTTAAGAGGCTTTTTGTGGGCATTGTGCAAATACTAAGCGTTTAACCCACATCACATATGCTCACCGACATGGTTTGATAGGTCAGAGGAATTTAGTAATCAATATTTCAATCAGCTCCACATGGCTTGAAGTGTTAGATTGCAGAATTGTCACTAAATACACTATTGCCACCCTTATTTACACTAATAAAGAACAGATTAGCAAACAATATATTGATTTGGACATGCAAACAATGAGACACAGACATAGGGTGACCAGATAGCAAGTATGAAAAATCAGAACAGAGTGTGGGGGGGTAATAGGTGCCTATATAAGAAAAAGCCCCAAATATCGGGACTGTCCCTAATAAATCGGGACATCTGGTCACCCTATACAGACAGCATAGTATGGTAAAATTAAGATGCTGCAACTTTATTCAACACCAATACTTAGTTGATATGAAGTAAACCACATAAAACTACCTAGCAATGTTGTTCCAGCTGCACCAATGTCCCCAGTAGACTGTAAACCTGATGGTGACAGAGTATTAAAACTTTGCCCCCTCTACTCCCTCTGGCCTGGGTACAAAAGTCCCAAAAGAGCCACAGGCTACAATGGACAGATATGCACCACCTCATCATGCCATTAACATGCCCAGGGCCAATGCCCAAACAACTCACTAGTTTTTTTTAACTAGTATTTTTAACTCTTTCAACTCATGAACAACCTTGGGACCCACCAAAATTGAAGAAGAAACTGATCTCCTGGATGATAAGTGGAAGGTGAAAAACCCACACAGCAGTTTGCCACTTTAGCCATATACAGACCCTTTAACTGGCGATCAGCCAGGGCCAGCTCCAGCTTTTCTGCTGCCCCAAGTGGCAAAAAAAAAAAAAAAAAGATGAGCGGCGGCACTTCGGCAGCAGCTCAACCGCGCCGCTTCTTCTGCGGCAGTTCGGCAGCGGGTCCTCCCTCTCTTCCTCTTCGGCGGCAATTCGGCGGCAGCTCAAAGGGGAAGAGAGGGAATGAGGGACCCGCCGCCAAATTTCCGCTGAAGACCCGGATGTGCCGCCCCGATACCAGATGGAGTGCCGCCCCTTTGAATTGGCCGCCCCAAGCACCTGCTTGCTATGCTGGTGCCTGGAGCCGGCCCTGCGATCAGCCTCTCCCTCCAGCATCTTAAGAGATCCAGCAACTAGATTAAAAGTGGGAAGGGAAGAACTGAAACAAGAAGCCTGCCATAGCTTCCACCCATGAAGCAAACTGTATCACCCTCTCCCACTCCCCACCACTAAATGGGAGCTACTTACCCAGACCCATACCACCTCCACTGGCCAATAACAGCAGCAGCAGTGGGTGGGACAAGTCAGAGGCTGGATAGAGACACAACATGTAACTCTCTCCCCCACCATACTATGCAGCACACAGAAGAGGGAGAGGGGAAAAGGAAGCAGGGACTTTACCTGTGGCAGGTGCATGCTGCTGCTAAAGCGGAGGTGGGGGAAAGAGGGAGCACATGGAATACTGTTTCAGCTGTTCCCCTCCCATTCCAGAGGGTACCTCCATGGCTTCTGGCTCCACAAAAGCCCCACCGGGGATTAGAGAGATGAGCACTGGAGATGTAAAGACACAAGCCTATGCCTTAAAGTGTCAGTTGAAATAAAATTATGAAAAACTCCATTGTGCTGCGGGCATTTTTTTAAATGTGAACCATTTTTTTATTTTATTTCCTTTTTTAAGAATGTCGCCTCTGATTGCCTTTGGCTTAGAGAAATAAATGCTGACATTAAGCGTAACAGGTTATGTTGATGCAGAGTTATAGCCGAGATTTTGTACATTCAGAAGTATTGAAGTGCATAAAAGCTGCAGATGGGCAAACAGTTTGAAAGAGGTGGCACACAGCATCAGACAGAAGGGATGACAGACTTTTTGTTGTCAACATAGACAGGTGCCCCCATCTGACAATAAGACAGTGAGAAATGTTATTGTTTCTAGTTTGAGAAAAATAGGTGCGACAGCACTGTTTAGCATATACAATCTCAAAAGTCTGAGCAAGGGGCTTCTTTTAAATAAACCATTTTTGAAAATATTGGATGTAAAAAGCAAAAATTCACTGCAGATTAATTTGTTTGCATTACAAAAAACTAAGATTATTACTCTGCTCCTGCAGTCAATAAACACCATTTTTATCCTGTTAGAGTGTGTATTTTGCTCCTTAAATGCAATAACAAATGCATGAACTAAAAGTAATCCATCTCATTTGACAGTAGAGATTTTTCCAGCTTTAGCTAAATCCATACTGGAAGGAGACTGAGAAAATAGACCTTCCCGGACACAAATTGGATTTTGCTTTTTTGCTAATACCTTGAGCTACAGTGCACCAATTTTCATCCAGTTGCACTCCTGTAAAACTGATAAAGGGAGATGTCTGCATTCAGGGTGAGCCATGGATCTGTGTGTGTCATGTCATAGGATGTCCCCAGTTGTAGATAAGCTAGTGCAAAACAGGCAAAATGTGGAGTTCATCGAGAAAAAAGATGAGAAACTCACTTCCAGGTGGCATAACTTGCTATATAACCAGCCGGGTTATTACAGCTTATTACGGCATTGTTGCTGTGGGAGCCACAAGGATTTTAAGGAAATCAGGTTAATCACATAAAAGGTTAGCACAGTAGACTTTTAAAATGAAAGAGGAGTGGAAGACTGCACGAGAGCAGGTCTGAATCAGGAGAGATCACATCAGGCCTTTTATTTGCAGACTCCTAGTAGTGTGTGAAAAGTTACTGAGGGCTAGAGGAGTAGGATGCAGAACAGAGAGGAGGACAACGCTCCAGAAGAGATATGGGTTGTGGCAGCCAAGGGGAGTTTAAAAAATAGGGCATTTGAAGACTGAGTTTTGTAAACATTAGGTAAGAACATTCTTTATATCACATACATAACTTCAAATGAGACGCATGCAAGACTCATCTCTCATCACCTTTCCTACCCATCCACACAGCTAAAACTCTTGTCCAAGCTGTCACCGTCTCACATCCTTCTTCTTTCTGGCCTTAGCAAATGCAATCTTACCTCACACATATCCTTTCAGAATGCTGCTGCAGAGATCATTTTTTCCTAACCTGTCGCTTTGTTCATGTCATCAATCTCGTTGTTTTCTTCCTCTTCTTTATGGTATCAAACATAAACTACGTGTGTGCACTTTCAAGGCCCTTCACAATCTATCTCCACCCTACCCATCATCGCTCATTCACTATCAAGGTGTCAATTCCTGCCTCTGATCAACCCATGGAACCAGCCTCCCTTGCTCACCTGTGAAAATTTCAAACCAGTATCTGTGTGCTTTCTCCCAATCTGTCCCCCATGCTTAATAGGCATTCTCCATCATCATCCACATAGTTACTTCACGATCCTCTTCAAATCCCTCCTTAAAACTCTTTTCCTGTGATGCCTGGAAAAACTTGACAAAGATTCAGGTGCTGGTATTCTGAGACCACTGGCTATCATGCTGACCAACCTTATTTCCTTGCCAGTCTCTCTGTATCAATCTCTTACCTTATCCTTTGATTGTAAGCTTTTTGGGGCATGCACCATCTTTTTTCCCCTCTGTGTTTCAACAGCAGCTAGCACAATGGGATCATGGTCCCTGACTAGGGATCCCAGGCACTATTTGTATTTCTATAATAATCACTAGTAATATGCTCCGAGTTTATGCTGCTCCTGAGTTAGTGTGCTGGTTTGTTATCACATCCTTGTTTTGGACTCTCGTAAACTCAGGATAACAACAAAATGTTTGTTAATTTATGCTCTTTTCATCTCTCCAGACACTATTACTTTTATTGTTGTTGATGTTAATCTGTATTACACAGACACCTGGAAACCAACAGATCTCAAGGCCTCCTTGTGCTAGCCACTGTACACATACATAGTAACAGACAGTTCCTACCCCAAAGAGCTTAAAATTGAAATTGACAAGACAAACAAGGGCCAAGACAGGAAGCAGAGGGACAGACCGATTAAGGTCAAGGTAACATAACAGGTTAACATCAGATCTGGGATTCCAATCCCGATCTCACAACAAGAGGTGTTTGGGAATTATTTGACAAAAAAAAAGATTTGTTGTCAGAAAATGCCGGTTTGTCAAAACCAGAACTTTTTTGTGGGCATGTACCAATTTAGATAAAACTACCTGTGAAATGCTCACGGGTTCTGGATTGAATATAGACAAATATAGAAAGAAATTTACAAACCCCAGAAGAGCCAATAGCCTAGTGGTTAGGACACTCACCTGGGATGTGGACAACCTTAATTCATATGCCTGCTCTGTCTAATTTGAAAGATGAACTTGAATCCAGGTCAGTGTCCTAACCACAAATGTAACGGCTATGTTGGGGGTCTCTCGCTCAAAAATTTGAAAGGTCTTTGATTTGTCCAGATGCAGCATGGGATTTTTTTAAAATGTCTGGAAATTTTCATGGGAGGGGAGAAAAGTTTATCATCCAGCTCTGCCCAACTCACATTCCAGAGCCCTATCCATTAGATTATTCCACCTCCCATTATGGTGGGAGGAATATAAATATATAGACATTTGGACTAATAGACAAACAACTTAATCTTTCAATCCTTACTTAGGGGGGGAAATGCTATGATTTGCAATAGCTATGTTTATTAAATATAATGAAACACAACGTAGTTGCCAATAGATACTGCACAGATGCTTATTTGAAACATGGGTGAAAATTATTGTAATATCACTAAGTGGTAGATATATAAAAATCAATGTAACATATGTTAAAACTGGCTAACTTAATTGGAAATAGAGAATCATCATACAAAGGAAGTGTTTCTAGGGGATCCTGCAGAAATCAGTTCTCAGCCCAATGCTATTCAATATCAATGAGCTGGAAGAGAATATAAAATCATTGCACTGATAAAGTTTGCAGATGACAACAAATATTGATGGAATGGTTAATAAATAATGAAAAGGACAGGCCGGTTCTATAGATCTATCCGGATTGCTTTGTAAGGAGGGCTCATTTGAAAAACATGCATTTTAAACACAGCTAAACCAAGGTTTACACCTAGGAACAAAGCATATAGGCCATAATTACCAGATGGGCACTGTATCCCAGAAAGCAGCAACTCTGTAGAGGTTTTAGGGTCATGATGGATAACCAACGGACTATGAGCTCCTATTGTGATGCTGCAGTTAACAGAACTAATGCGATCCTTGAGTGTGTAACTGGGGGAACATCTGTTAGAACAGAGATAGTATTACCTCTCTGTCTGGCATTAATGAGACCATTACTGGAATACTCTGTCCAGTTCTGGTGCCCACATATTAAAAAGGATGTTGACAAATTGGAAAACGTTCAGAAAAGAATGATTAAAGGTTTGGAAAAAACATCTGAGAGAAAGTGAAGAAGCTTAATCTATTTGGTTTATACAAAAGAAGGTTAAGACATGATTTGATCAGAAGTCTTCAGGTAGCTACATGGGGAGAGATTTCTAATAGTAGAGGTTTCTTTAATCTAGCCGTAAAAGGCATAATGCGATTTAGTGGTTAGAAACTGAAGCTAGGCAAATTCAGACTAGAAATAACGGGCACAGTAATTAACCACTAAACATCTTACGCATGGAGGTGGTGGATTCTCCATCATATTAAGTATTTAAATCAAGGACTGGATGTCTTTTTGAGAGTTATGATCTAGCTCAATCAGAAATTATGAGCTCGATGTAGAAACTATTGGTGCAATTCCTTGATTTGTGTTATGTAGGGGGTCAAAACAGATTATTACAATGGCCCTTCCAGCCTTAAAATCTATTAGTTACGAGCAAATGCTTTTTATTTAAATGGTGACCCCTGTATCTAAAGTTAATATTCAAATAATTTTTTTTAAATGTTCTCCCCCACTTAGTGCATAATAGCAGATATATCGCGGTTTCAGGAAGTTAAACTTTGGTGCTCATAAAAGAGATGAGCTAACGGGGCTATTTAGAGTTACCTAGTACAAGAGCCAGACTACAAACTTCCCCAAACACCTCTCCTAATACATCTCATTTCTGACCCGCAGCATGGCCTGCTATGCTGGCTGGGCTTCTCTTGAGCAAAGCCTGCCAATTTGCCTCTTCAGTGTGGTTATTTGTATTATGCTGATAAAGGACTAGGATGACATCACCAAACTCATTCCCACTTTTTGCGACCTAAACTCAGTTTTCCAGAGGTAAAGGCTACCAAGTGCATTAACCTCCTGTACCACCTTAGCCCTCAGTGTATTCTCAGTCATACATTGCACCAGCACATTTAAGAGGAGGTAATCTGTCACCTGTCACTCAAAGCTTGGCAGTCTTGTTTCAGAAATGACATGGGCCATAGATGTGCCAATTTTATTCAGCAAAAGTAATTGGAATGCATTTACAACACACCGCACCATAGTTTAGGCTGAGCTGCCAAAAGAGCAGCCTCACTCACAATGTCACAGTGCATTATCTAATTTCAGTGATTAATTTCTGGTCGCCCTGTGCGGTCTCTATGCAGTGTGTGTAAATCGGTGTCCTTTTCCTTTCTACTTATGTTAATGATGAGCCAGTCAGGACAAAGATTTTCTGCATCTGAACTGCTAAAAAGGAGGTTAGAATTATGACAACAGATGTTAAAGAGATCTTCTAAAAATCTGAAGATGAAAATGATTATTTACAACCCTAATGCTCAAAAGAAGAGCTCATCATCCCCTCCCCCACCAAGGTCAAGTACTATAACTTCCTGAGCTGCAGAGAGCTAGCACATCAATGCCATGTCTACCATAGCTCATCCAGATGGGTCCCTCTAGAACAGTGTCAGAAGCCACTTCTGCCTCCTCAGGGTTTGTACATCCCATCTCCAAGTTCTTCAGGCTTTCGGATGATGATAATTTTGATGTGAAGGTCCCTCTGTCAGATTCTGATCACATTTACTCTAATGTAAATCTCAGAGTAATGCCATTAAGTAGCATAATGGAGCAAATAATCTGGTCCTGCAAGTATCTCTAATTGACTAAACTATTTGGATGTTGTGTACAGAAGAGAGGATTTTTTTTAACTAGCTCTGCATGTAAAATGATTTGATTTAAAATTAATCAAAATCTGTGAGCAAATTTTGATGGTGCTTTAACATGGTATCTCCGTTTTCTAAATATTTTATTACAACATAGGCATTGTTACCATTTCTGGAAAATATGCATTGTTTTGGTGCAAATATTGGTGCCAATTGTAATATAAAACATGAATGAATGGGCAGATAGCATTCTTTTTGACTTCGGGCCTTTGCAAAGGTTACTTTTACTCTCTTCCTCAACTAATTTTAGTGCATTTCCTATATTCTATATTGATGCAAGACAGTGGTCACATCCCACTCCTACCCAGGTGTGGGTATCTGCACTAGTGGATCTCGATGTTGGATTAGAAACTAAAATAGGAGTGAGTTTGCGGAAATAGCCACAGAATGTAAAAAGTGTTTTCTTTTTCTGGTGTTTGGGAAAACTGAACAAAAGCATGTTAGGCTTGAGTTCTGAAAGTGGTCCTATCTTGCTAGTTGTGTGACCTAGACCCTCAGATCTAAACATGCCTAGACCATAGGCTGCTTGAAGCTTACACATTTTGTAGCTTGATCCCATTTCTACTGACACGACTGAAGCTCAGTGATTTTATGACCATCATCATTCACAGCAAATGCTTGCTGTTTCTAGGTTTAGTCATTTTAAGTGACAATTGAATGAGCTGAAAAGCAACAACTCCATGTTGTCTGAAGCATCATGACATAGTCCTGAAGTTTCTCTGAAATCCAGAGAGAATGACGTCTGCATTCTTAGCACACTATCTACCAGTGGCCCAGCCAAGCCAACAGACCAGCCATTTTATTTATACTTTGTCCTTATTCCTGATGTACAAGGTGGTATTCTTGTTTTTATTTCACCTTGCTGATCACTCTCACTTGTAGATGCACTGCAATCTCATCATTTATTTCAATTCTTTTTTTAAAAAGTCATCTAAATGAGAAATTTGATCAGTAGTTAATCCAATTAAAGTTTCCTTTATAAGCTTCTAACACGCCTTGCGTTCTGAAGCTTTTTAAATTAATACTGAGTAAGTGTTTTGTTTATCCTTCTGGATTACAGCCTCTAGCATGTCTCTCAACTGCTTTTGTCACTGAAAATAAGCAAAATGCAGATACCCTGTATTTTGGCATTATGCCTTTTCCTTTCCTCAGGAATTCAGGTCTTTTATAGTCATCTTGCACTCATTTCAAGAGGCATTACAATTTAAAACCAGGTGCGCATGTGGCATAGATAAGTTCATTACCATTTATCCCCGTGAAACTAAAGATTTGTTGTTTTATTTCCCCCCCCCCCCCAGAGAGTGGAGGTGGATCCCCCCCCATCCTCTTCCTTCTCTAATCCTTTGCTATTGAACATTGCAAAGGATTTGAAGGTGTCTAGTTTTAATTAGATGTGTATTATCAGATTTTGCAGATGCTGTACTCCATCTTTCACAAGTTTTGGGAAGCTGAAGCACCATGTACAACCTATCTTCTCCTGAGTACTTCAATACTCCTGGGATGCAATAGTGACAGTATGAAGAAGCTACTCAGGACTGTGAAATAGTCACGTTACTTTCAATGATACTCGATAACTAGAAAGGAACAGAATCAAATTAGAAAGATTTCAACCATCCATAAAAATGGAGCTAGCAGTGAGAACAGAAGCTTGGTCTACAGTATGCTAGATCACTGGTATAGCTCATTTGTGTAGCACCTCACATAGATGCACAAAAGTACTCTACCAATTTATAAGTTCTTGCACCTTTCATACCAGCTCTATTTAAGATCCTAAAAGACAATGGGCCAAATCCTCAGATGGTATAATTCAACATAATTCCATCAACTTCCGTGAAGCTATGCCAGGTTCCAGCAGCTGAAGATCTACCTCAAAGACACCATTAGAACAGGGAAACCTAAAACAAGATTTGTCAGTTGTGATTTGAGTTGCACCTATCTGCACATCTCTCTTACAGCTTCTCTGATTTGTTCTTGTAATCAGGAAGGAAATATACTTATATGCAAGAATCCTTCTCTATTACCATTTCATAAAAAGAAGCTAGTGAGAAGAACATTTGGATTTCAGAATTTTGAAGACACCAGTTATCGAGGCTCAATGTGAAATTTGGTTCCTGCTGCAATCTAATGGTTGGGAAGGGAAACCGATTGTCAATCTCATAAAGGGGACAAAAGAGAAAGGAAGGGGGTGCAGAATGAAGGAAGAGATAGAGAGGGGCAGAGCCCAGACCTTTATATTATTATGAAACAATTTGGCTTGCTGAGAAATGGTCATCTAACCATCTCCAGCCATTGCTAAACAGTCAACAGCTTTTAGCACCAACCTCAACTGACCATCTATGAGGTCCACATGAACTCAGTCAACCAAATTGTGTTTGGCCAGTGAAGGATGAAATGTGCAAGTATATTGTTACCTCTATATTCCCAACCTCAAACAAATACGGATTATTTTAAATCATGGGGGAGACAAAGCCTTAACCTTATGCTAAGAGGACTGTAAAACATGAGAAAAGACCAGTTTTAGTGCAATGAAGGATAGGTTTCTGTATGGGAAGCACAGTAGAAATAAAATATGTTTTAATATACAAGTTACCATTAGCCATCCAATATGTGTCAGCCATCCAAAAATCACTAGCTAAAGAGCTTTATTGACAAAATCAGGTATTCCCTTTTATAAAACACAGCTTTGAAAGTAGATTTTATATTTTGAAAAGTCAGTTCGAAGTGGATGGGGATCTCTCACACATAGGTATTCTTACTTCACACTTCCATCTTCAGTCATAGGAAAGCACTGAAAATTCACTGTGCTCCCTTAACAGTTAGTGATGCCTGCAGCAAGCAAACTGTCCCATGGGTTTGCCCAGTCTAGTTAAAATCTTGATTACTGGGCATACTGCCTCACTCCAGGAAACTAGAGGGATGAAGACATCCCATTCAAAGTTAGCATTTGCAAACACAAAGTTTTCACAGATGGATATATTTTCAGAGTGCCATACTGTATATCATATAATCCCATAGCATCTGTTCTGTAAAGCAAACTGGCAGAAGCTTTTATCTTTGCTGACAGTACACTCTATGAAATGGATGATACACAAAAGAGCATTGCTTCCTTATATACTGTATTTTAGGGTTCTGTATTAAAATAATAAGGGCAAATCCATTGGGGGTATTAACACTATTTTTGGTGTAACATACTATTTCAACCACAAATTATTCCCATAAATCTTTACACTAACTATTCTTGTATTAATCTTCTGTGTGAGGGGCATGAAGAAACATAGGACATACATCCCCAAAAAATACATTCTAAGACAAAAAAATTAAATAGTACTGAAAATATGATGCCTTTTAAAAACTGTTAAGACCAAAAATGTTTGAAAGTCAGGAGATTTTAATTTAAGGCTCCAATGTCAACTTTAACTGTGCCTCGATATCCCTACCCATCCACTATGCAGAGGCTGAAGATCCGATTTAAACTTATGTGCATTTATGCTTTAATTTTCCAGTACAAGTCAGATGCCATTGCTATCCCCACCAAAAATTGAAGTACTGGTCTGAGTGCTCCCCAAAAAACACTGCCATTTGTAACTATTAGCAAATACACTGCACATTTAAATTCTTGACTTTGAAAAAAGAGATTGTCCCTTTCATTAATTTCTCCTCTGGCAGGTGACAATTTTTTTTTAGCTTTTCTTAAGGATAGGATTTTTCATGCAACCTGTCTATAAAGTCAAACTGCTCACAACTGTAATAATTTATCATACTCCTAAATGTATGGTTGAATTTGTTGCAATGGATGTTAACAGTAGATTTTTTTTACTGTTAATTAGCTGAAATCAGAATAAGTCTAGAGAGCTGAATATTAAAGATGATCAGTGCAAACAAGAAAAATAAGGGAAACAGTAAAATCAGAACAATAAGTAGCATTAATTTGAATGAAGAATCACCAGGCCAAAATCTATGATTACTTCTTTTGATAAAATTAAAAGGATGGAGGAATCCAATGCAATATGAATATTTCAGAAAAGATTGAAGTATGGTTCCTCATGAAAGCCCGAGTGGCACCAAGTTGACTTTCAGACCATACAAAGGGTTCTTAGGAATAGTACATCATCAGATGAGTGAGAAGTTGCTATGTCTAGTCAAGGAAACATCCGAGGTTTATCACCATCTTCAGAAAAGATCCAAAGAAAATAATATATTGTGCATTGAGGAAATTCATAGATAATATCAAGCTCAGAGGAACTGTAATGATCCTAGCAGACCCAAAAGCTGCAGAAAGGCCTCGGGAGTTTAAAGAACTGGGCAAAAATCAGCTGGATGAGATCCAGTCTGTATAAATAAAACATAGTATGCTTAAAGAACCAGGATATCAAGTGGAAATCACAGAGAGACATTTAGTTAGAAAGTAGTAATAAAGGAAAGATGAGCAAACTGGACATGCCGTTTCACGGCATAATGCTGTGGGTCGATGTAGAGACATCACATATAAGACCAGAACAATGGTGATTACTCTTCCCAGGCATGCTTGCAAGCAGCTTTTGTCTCATTATAAATAAGATATTGGTAAATTATAGTGAACCCAAATAAAGGCAAGTTTAAAAAAGTTATAAGGTACAAAGATGTCAAAGAAAGAACCAATTTGGACCATTCCCCATCTCTACATAAAAACCCAAGATGTATCTTTATAGTATGGGAAGGAAGGAATCACTCATTTCTTTGTCTCCCTCCAAAAGTGTTGGAAGGATAGGGAAAAATCCCAACAAACTTGCTAACCTAACAATATCTTAACATCTGAAAAGATTCACTCAACATCTCCCCCTCCCCATTATTAATTTTCCCTTTCCTCCTTTCAGTCAGGGCTGAAAATATAATGTTGCATTCTGAGAGGGGCTTTTCTCTGTATTTCTTACCTAAATAAACTCAGGAAGTACTAAAACATCTGATGAGAATGCCTGTTCTTATGCCATTTTTTTAGTCCACTATCTGGATAACTCTGAATAATCATCCATATATTTGGATGCCTCCCCACAGTGCAGCTTCTGGACCTTCAGAGAATTGTCCTTTTCTTAAGAGGGCATGGGCTATAAAAAAGATCAAAGGAATTTTAAGTGTAATTATAATTTGACCCCCCCCCAAAAATGGCATCAGGAGAAGTTCCATAATTATTCTTTTCAATAATTTCCAGAAGTTGTGTTTGCAGCAGTAGCAGTTTGAACATTGCCTGTGTATAAAGACAAAGACAATGGTCAAACTGCTACAAACACAACTTGCATTCTCAGGCTGGGTTCTGTCCTGCTTGTGCAACATCATTAACAACAGAGATTTGTTTGCTCAACTCAACTCCATTTTCTCCAGGAGGACTGCCCAGAGGTCACCCAGGGAATAATTTGGCTCTGTAGTTGGAACTTAATTCCAATATCTGAATGGAAGAGAGGCCTGGTCTACACTAGGAGTTTATCTCGAATTTAGCAGAGTTAAACCGAATTAACCCTGCACCCGTCCACACAACGAAGCCCTTTACTTCGATATAAAAGGCTCTTAATATCGATATCTGTACTCCACCCCTATGAGGGGAGTAGCGCTGAAATCGGTATTGCCATTTCGAATTAGGGTTAGTGTGGCCACAATTCGACAGTATTGGCCTCCAGGAGCTATCCCACAGTGCACCATTGTGACCTCTCTGAACAGCAATCTGAACTCGGATGCACTGGCCAGGTAGACAGGAAAAGCCCCGCGAACTTTTGAATTACATTTCCTGTTTGCCCAGTGTGCAGAGCACAGGTGACCATGCAGAGCTCATCAGCACAGGTAACCATGCAGTCCGAGAATCAAAAAAGAGCACCAGCATGGACCATACGGGAGGTACTGGATCTGATTGCTATATGGGGAGAGGATTCCGTGCTAGCAGAACTACGTTCCAAAAGACGAAATGCCAAAACATTTGAAAAAATCTCCAAGGACATGATGGAGAGAGGCCACATAGGGACTCACTACAGTGCCGCGTGAAAGTTAAGGAGCTCAGACAAGCCTATCAAAAATAAAGGAGGCAAACGGTCGCTCTGGGTCAGAACCGCAGACATGCCGCTTCTATGCTGAGCTGCATGCAATTCTAGGGGGGGCTGCCACCACTACCCCGCCTCTGACCGTGGATTCCGAGGCGGGGGTAATCTCAGCCATGCCTGAGGATTCTGCGGACGGGGAAGATGATGAGGAGGAGGATGACGACGACGAGCTTCCGGAGAGCACACAGCACTCCGTTCTCCCCAACAGCCAGGATCTTTTTCTCAGCCTGACTGAAGCACCCTCCCAACCCCCAGACAATGAGTCCATGGAAGGGACCTCCGGTGAGTGTACCTTTGTAAATATAAAACATGTTTTAAAAGCAAGCGTTTTTTAATGATTAATTTGCCCTGAGGACTTGGGATGCATTTGAGGCCAGTGCAGCTACTGGAAAAGTCTGTTAACGTGTCTGGGGATGGAGCGGAAATCCTCCAGCGACATCTCCATGAAGCTCTCCTGGAGGTACTCCAAAAGCCTTTCCACAAGGTTTCTTGGCAGTGCAGCCTTATTCCGTCCTCCATGGTAGGACACTTGACCACGCCATGCTTGCAGCAAGTAATCTGGTATCATTGCATGACAAAGCCTGGCAGAGTATGGTCCCGGTGTTTGCTGGCATTCAAGCAACATCCATTCTTTATCTCGCTGTGTTATCCTCAGGAGAGTGATATCGTTCATGGTAACCTGGTTGAAATACGGGCATTTAATTAAGGGGACAGAGGTGGCCATTCTTACTGGGCTGTTTGCCTGTGGCTGAAAAGAAATCCTTCCCCGCAGTTAGCCAAGCGGGGGGGGGGGGGGGGGAAAGAGATCATTGGCGCTGAGCTTTTCGCATTTGGCTAGCAGGGATCTTCCCTGATACCAGCCATGCGGTGGGGAGAGGGATAAAGCGATCATCCCAGAGAATTGGATGGGGGGGGGTTAGTTTGGTTTCTGCTGCTGCACGTTAACAGGAAAACCGCAGCACTCAACGGGCTTTGCTTGGTATGTGGGAAAGGAGGGCGCTGCTTGTAGGAAAGCTGCAGAAGCCGAAAGACAATGGCTTACCATGGCTGCATGCAAGCTGAATTCTGTTGCCCGGACCTGCATCTGTGCTCTCTAACACCAAAGCCGCAGGCACTCAATATTAAGATGCAAAATGCGACCTTGTTACGAAATGACATGTGCTATGTAATGTGAATAGTGTTGTTCACCATGAAAGAGTATAAGCATTGTTCTGTAAAATGTATCTTTTTAAATACTTCTCTCCCTTTTTTCCTTCCCTCCCGCAGCTGCAAGTTTTTCAAGCCTCCCTCCTCCGTCCCTCAGATAAGGCAGCGGAAAAAAAAGGACGCGAGATGAAATGTTCTCGGAAATCATGGGAATCATGGAATCCACCCGCAATGAAAGAGCTCATCTGAATGAGTGGAAGGACACGGTATCAAAGTACAGGAAAGATGCCAGTGAACGTGAGGCCATGAGGGACGCTCGAGATGAGAGGTGGCAGGCTGCAACGCTGGGGCTGCTGCGTGATCAAACAGACATGCTCCGGCATCTGGTGGAGCTTCAGGAACGGCAGCAGGAGCACAGAGTGCCGCTGCAGCCGCTGTATAACCTCCCCCGCCCCTCACCATGTTCCATAGCCTCCTCACCCAGGCGTGTAAGAACGCGGGGGGGGGGGGGGGAGGCTCCGTGCACCCTCCCACTCCACCCTAGTGGACAGCCCAACCAAAAGGCTGTCATTATATTGAACTTTTTTAGTGGCCTTTTCCTTCCCTCCTATCCTCCTCCCAAACCCCACCCGGGTACCTTGTCAGTTCTCTCCCTCTTTTTATAATCAATTAATAAAGAATGCATGATTTTTAAACGATAGTGACTTTATTTCCTTTGAAAGCAAGCTGGGATCTAAGGGGGAGGGTGGGTTGCTTACAGAGAACGAGTCAATCAAGGGGGTGGGTTTTCATCAAGGAGAAACAAACAGAACTTTCACACGGTAGCCTGGCCAGTCATGAAACTGGTTTTCAAAGTTTCTCTGATGTGCATCGCTTCCTGGTGTGCTCTTCTAATCGCCCTGTTGTCTGGCTGCGTGTAATCAGTGGCCAGGCGATTTGCCTCAGCCTCCCACCCCGCCATAAAGGTCTCCCCCTTACTCTCATAGAGATTGTGGAGCACACAGCAAGCAGCAATAACAATGGGAATATCGGTTTGGCTGAGGTCTGAGCGAGTCAGTAAAGTGCGCCAGCGACCTTTTAAATTTCCAAATGCACATTCTACCACCATTCTGCACTTGCTCAGCCTGTAGTTGAACAGCTCCTGACTACTGTCCAGGCTGCCTGTGTATGGCTTCATGAGCCATGGCATTAAGGGGTAGGCTGGGTCCCCAAGGATAACTATAGGCATTTCAACATCCCCAATGGTTATTTTCTGGTCTGGGAAGTAAGTCCCTTGCTGCAGCCGTTTAAACAGAGTAGTGTTCCTGAAGACGCGAGCATCATGAACCCTTCCCGGCCATCCCACGTTGATGTTGGTGAAATGTCCCTTGTGATCCACCAGTGCTTGCAGCACCATTGAAAAGTACCCCTTGCGGTTTACGTACTGGCTGCCCTGGTGCTCCAGTGCCAAGATAGGGATATGGGTTCCATCTATCGCCCCACCACAGTTAGGGAATCCCATTGCAGCAAAGCCATCCACTATGACCTGCACATTTCCCAGAGTCACTAACTTTGGTAGTAGCAGCTCAGTGATTGCTTTGGCTACTTGCATCACAGCAGCCCCCACAGTAGATTTGCCCACTTCAAATTGATTCCCGACTGACAGGTAGCTGTCTGGTGTTGCAAGCTTCCACAGGGCTATCGCCACTCGCTTTTCAACTGTGAGGGCTGCTCTCAGCTTGGTATGCTGGCGCTTCAGGGCAGGGGAAAGCAAGTCACAAAGTTCCATGAAAGTGCCCTTACGCATGCGAAAGTTTCGCAGCCACTGGGAATCATCCCACACCTGCAACACTATGCAGTCCCACCAGTCTGTGCTTGTTTCCCGGGCCCAGAATCGGCGTTCCACGGCTCTAACCTGCCCCATTAACAGCATGATCTCCAAAGCGCCAGGACCCGCGGTTTGATAGAATTCCATGTCCATGTCCTCATCACTCTCGTCGCCGCGCTGCCGTAGCCTACTCCTCGTCGCCTGGTTTTGCAGGTTCTGGTTCAGCATAAACTGCATGATAACGAGCGAGGTGTTTACAATGTTCATGACTGCTGTCTTGAGCTGAGCGGGCTCCATGCTTGCCATGGTATGGCGTCTGCACTGTTCACCCAGGAAAAAGGCGTGAAACAGTTGTCTGCTGTTGCTTTCCCGGAGGGAGGGGAGGATGTACCCAGAACCACCTGCGACAATGTTTTTGGCCCCATCAGGCATTGGGATCTCAACCCAGAATTCCAATAGGCGGAGGAGACTGCGGGAACTATGGGATAGCTATCCACAGTGCAACACTCCGGAAATCGACGCTAGCCCCGGTACATGGACGCACACCGCCGAATTAATGTGCTTAGTGTGGCGGCATACATTCGACTTTATACAATCTGTTGCCAAAAATCGAATACTCTAAATTCGGATTAATCCCGTAGTGCAGACATACCCAGACTCTAGCTCCTTCTCCCTTATATGTATTGGCTTTATACTTTTAAGATTAATACGAACCAGGAAAATTGATTTGACACAATAAAGCACACAGATATGACCGTGAGCACACAGAGAAAGTGGATCTGTTGAGTAATAAAGTGCCATTGTTTACCAGTCACTTTTCCAACTAGAACAACGCATCTATGTACAGCCTCATTCTATGTTTTCTCAGATCTAATTTAATAGGTATATATTCAAATAATTTAAATTAATATAAATCATATTAATATAATTTAAATAAATATAAGGTACTATGTCATAACTCACAAAAGGAAGCATGTTATACAAGCCAAAAGCCGTGTAGAGTTGGACCTTGCGAGGGGAATTAAAACCAATAGTAAGAGGTTTTATAGCCATATAAATAGGAAGAAAACAAAGAAAGAAGAAGTGGGACCGCTGAAGACTGTAGATGGAGTGGAGATTAAGGATAATCTAGGCATGGCACAATGTCTAAACGAATATTTTGCATCGGTCTTTAATGAGGCTAATGAAGGATTTAGGAATAGAGGCAGCGTAACGGAGGGGAATAAAGGAGGGGGGGGTTGACATTACAGTATCCGAGGTAGAAGCCAAACTCGAACAGCTTAACGGGACTAAATCGGGCGGACCGGATGATCTTCATCCGAGAATATTAAAGGAACTGGCGTGAGAAATTGCAAGCCCGTGAGCGATAATTTTTAATGAATCTGTAAACTCGGGGGTGGTACCGTTGGACTGGAGAATAGCTAATGTGGTTCCTATTTTCAAGAAGGGGAAAAAAAGTGACCCGGGTAACTACAGGCCTGTTAGTTTAACATCTGTAATATGCAAGGTCTTGGAAAAAATTTTGAAGGAGAAAGTGGTTAAGGACCTTGAGGTCAATGGCAATTGGGACAAATTACAACATGGTTTTACGAAAGGCAGATCGTGCCAAACCAACCTGATCTCCTTCTTTGAGAAAGTAACAGATTTTTTAGATAAAGGAAATGCGGTGGATCTAATATACCTCGATTTCAGTAAAGCGTTTGATACAGTACCGCATGAGGAATTATTGGTTAAATTGGAAAAGATGGGGATCGATATGAAAATCCAGAGGTGGATAAAGAACTGGTTAAAGGGGAGACTGCAGCGGGTCGTACTGAAAGGTGAACTGTCAGGTTGGAGGGAGGTTACCAGTGGAGTTCCTCAAGGTTCGGTTTTGGGTCCGATTTTATTTAATCTATTTATTACTGACCTCGGAACTGAATGTAGAAGTGGGCTGATAAAGTTTGCGGATGACACAAAGTTGGGAGGTACTGCCAATTCGGAGAAGGATCGGGATATCCTGCAGGGAGACTTGGATGACCTTGTCAACTGGAGTAATAGTAATAGGATGAAATTTAATAGTGAGAAGTGTAAGGTGATGCATTTAGGGATGACTAACAAGAATTTTAGTTATAAGCTGGGGACGCATCGGTTGGAAGTGACGGAGGAGGAGAAGGACCTCGGAGTCCTGGTTGATCGCAGGATGACTATGAGTTGGCAATGTGACGTGGCCGTGAAAAAAGCTAATGCGGTCTTGGGATGCATTAGGCGAGGTATTTCTAGTAGGGATAAGGAGGTGCTGCTTCCGTTATACAAGGCACTGGTGAGACCTCATTTGGAGTACTGTGTGCAGTTCTGGTCTCCCATGTTTAAAAAGGATGAACTCAAACTGGAACGGGTACAGAGAAGGGCCACTAGGATGATCAGAGGAATGGAAAACCTGTCGTATGAAAGGAGACTCGAGGAGCTCGGTTTGTTTACCCTAACCAAAAGGAGGCTGAGGGGGGATATGATTGCTCTCTTTAAATATA